>NC_040244.1:2358526-2627097 GCF_001444195.1 Xiphophorus couchianus | reverse complement strand
GTGAAATTTAGTCATAGTATATAATGTCGTCCAAACTGAAAAATTTAGTCATAGTTTAGTATCGTCCAAAACGTGAAAATTTAGTCATAGTTTAGTAATGATCCAAAACGTGAAAAATTTAGTCATAGTTGTATGATGTCCAAAACTGAAAATTTAGTCATAGAGCATGACGTCCAAAACGTGAAAAATTTAGTCATAGTATAGCATGACGTCCAAACGTGAAAATTTAGTCATAGTTTAGTATGATGTCCAAACGTAAAAAATTTAGTCATAGTATAGTATGTCATCCAAAACGTGAAAATTTAGTCATAGTGCATGACGTCCAAAACGTGAAAAATTTTAGTCATAGTATAGATGTCCAAAACGTGAAAAATTAGTCATAGTTTAGTATGATGTCCAAAACGTGAAAAATTATCATAGTATAGTATGTCGTCCAAAACGTGAAAAATTTAGTCATAGTTTAGCATGACGTCCAAAACGTGAAAATTTAGTCAGTTTAGTATGATGTCCAAACGTGAAAAATTTAGTCATAGTTTAGTATGATGTCCAAAACGTGAAAATTTAGTCATAGTATTATGTCGTCCAAAACGTGAAAATTTAGTCATAGTATAGCATGACGTCCAAAACGTGAAAAATTTAGTCATAGTTTAGTGTATGTCCAAAACGTGAAAAATTTAGTCATAGTTTAGTATGTCCAAAACGTGAAAATTTAGTCATAGTTTAGTATGTCGTCCAAAACGTGAAAAATTTAGTCATAGTATAGCATGACGTCCAAAACGTGAAAATTTAGTCATAGTTTAGTATGTCGTCCAAAACGTGAAATTTAGTCTAGTTATATAGCATGTCGTCGAAAACGTGAAAATTTAGTCATAGTTTAGTATGTGTCCAAACGTGAAAAATTTAGTCATAGTATAGCATGACGTCCAAAACGTGAAAATTTAGTCATAGTTTAGTATGATGTCCAAAACGTGAAAATTTAGTCATAGTTTAGTATGTCGTCCAAAACGTGAAAAATTTAGTCATAGTTTAGCATGATGTCCAAAACGTGAAAATTTAGTCATAGTATAGTATGTCGTCCAAAACGTGAAAAATTTAGTCATATTTAGTATATGTCCAAACGTGAAAAATTTAGTCATAGTATAGCATGTCGTCCAAAACGTGAAAAATTTAGTCATAGTATAGCATGTCGTCCAAACGTGAAATTTAGTCATAGTAGTATGATCGTCCAAAACGTGAAAAATTTAGTCATAGTATAGCATGTCGTCCAAACGTGAAAAATTTAGTCATAGTATAGCATTCGTCCAAAACGTGAAAATTTAGTCATAGTATGCATGACGTCCAAAACGTGAAAATTTATCTAGTTTAGTATGATGTCCAAACGTGAAAAATTTAGTCATAGTATAGCATGTCATCCAAACGTGAAAAATTTGTCATAGTAAGATGACGTCCAAAACGTGAAAAATTTAGTCATAGTATAGATGATCCAAAACGTGAAAAATTTAGTCATAGTTTAGTATGTGTCCAAACGTGAAAAAGTTTAGTCATAGTATTAGTATGATGTCCAAAACGTGAAAAATTTAGTCATAGTATAGTATGTCGTCCAAACGTGAAAATTTAGTCATAGTTTAGCATGATGTCCAAAACGTGAAAATTAGTCATAGTATAGCATGTCGTCCAAAACGTGAAAAATTTAGTCATAGTTAGTATGAGTCCAAACGTGAAAATTTAGTCATAGTTTTAGTATGTCGTCCAAAACGTGAAAAATTTAGTCATAGTATAGCATGACGTCCAAAACGTGAAAATTTAGTCATAGTATATGATCCAAAACGTGAAAAATTTAGTCATAGTTTAGTATGATGTCCAAAACGAAAATTTAGTCATAGTATAGTATGTCATCCAAAACGTGAAAATTTAGTCATAGTATAGCATGACGTCCAAACGTGAAAATTTAGTCATAGTTTAGTATGTCTCAAAACGTGAAAAATTTAGTCATAGTTTAGTATGATGTCCCAAAACGTGAAAATTTAGTCATAGTTTAGTATGTCGTCCAAAACGTGAAAAATTTAGTCATAGTATAGCATGTCGTCCAAAACGTGAAAATTTAGTCCAAAACGTGAAATTTAGTCATAGTTAGTATGATGTCGTCCAAAACGTGAAAAATTTAGTCATAGTTAGTATGTCGTCCAAAACGTGAAAATTTAGTCATAGTTAGTATGAGTCCAAAACGTGAAAATTTAGTCATAGTATAGTCTGATGTCCAAAACGTGAAAATTTTCATAGTATAGCATGACGTCCAAACGTGAAAAATTTAGTCATAGTATAGCATGACGTCCAAAACGTGAAAATTTAGTCATAGTTTAGTATGATGTCCAAAACGTAAAAATTTAGTCATAGTATAGTATGTCATCCAAAACGTGAAAAATTTAGTCATAGTATGACGTCCAAAACGTGAAAAATTTAGTCATAGTTAGCATGACGTCCAAAACGTGAAAAATTTAGTCATAGTTTAGTATGATGTCCAAAACGTGAAAAATTTAGTCATAGTATAGTATGTCGTCCAAAACGTGAAAAAATTTAGTCATAGTATAGCATGACGTCCAAAACGTGAAAATTTAGTCATAGTTTAGTATGATGTCCAAAACGTGAAAAATTTAGTCATAGTTAGTATGATGTCCAAAACGTGAAAATTTAGTCATAGTATAGTATGTCGTCCAAAACGTGAAAATTTAGTCATAGTATAGCATGACGTCCAAAACGTGAAAATTTAGTCATAGTTTAGTGATGTCCCAAAACGTGAAAATTTAGTCATAGTTTAGTATGAGTCCAAAACGTGAAATTTAGTCATAGTTTGTATGTCGTCCAAAACGTGAAAATTTAGTCATAGTATAGCATGACGTCCAAACGTGAAAAATTTAGTCATAGTTAGTATGTCGTCCAAAACGTGAAAAATTTAGTCATAGTATAGCATGTCGTCCAAAACGTGAAAATTTAGTCATAGTTTAGTATGGTCGTCGAAAACGTGAAAAATTTAGTCATAGTATAGCATGACGTCCAAAAGTGAAAAATTAGTCATAGTTTAGTATGTCGTCCCAAAACGTGAAAAATTTAGTCATAGTTTAGTATGATGTCCAAAACGTGAAGGATTTAGTCATAGTTTAGTATGATGTCCAAAACGTGAAAAATTTAGTCATAGTATAGTATGTCGTCCAAAACGTGAAAATTTAGTTATAGTATAGCATGTCGTCCAAAACGTGAAAAATTTAGCATAGTATAGCATGACGTCCAAAACGTGAAAAAATTTAGTCATAGTATAGTATGTCGTCCAAAACGTGAAAATTTAGTCATAGTATAGCATGACGTCCAAAACGTGAAAAGTTTAGTCATAGTTTAGTGTGATGTCCAAAACGTGAAAAATTTAGTCATAGTATAGTATGATGTCCAAAACGTGAAAAATTTAGTCATAGTTAGTATGAGGTCCAAACCGTGAAAAATTTAGTCATAGTATAGCATGTCGTCCAAAACGTGAAAAATTAGTCATAGTTTAGTATGTTCCAAAACGTGAAAAATTTAGTCATAGTTAGTATGTCGTCCAAAACGTGAAAATTTAGTCATAGTATAGTATGTCGTCCAAAACGTGAAAAATTTAGTCATAGTTAGTATGTCGTCCAAAACGTGAAAATTTAGTCATAGTTAGTATGTCGTCCAAAACGTGAAAAATTTAGTCATAGTATAGTATGACGTCCAAAACGTGAAAAATTTAGTCATAGTTTATATGTCGTCCAAAACGTGAAAATTTAGTCATAGTTTAGTAGCTGTCCAAAACGTGAAAATTTAGTCATAGTTTAGTATGTGTCCAAAACGTGAAAAATTTAGTCATAGTTAGTATGTCGTCCAAAACGTGAAAATTTAGTCATAGTATAGCATGTCGTCCAAAACGTGAAAAATTTAGTCATAGTTAGCATGACGTCCAAAACGTGAAAAATTTAGTCATAGTATAGCATGTCCAAAACGTGAAAAATTTAGTCATAGTTTTAGTATGTCGTCCAAAACGTGAAAATTTAGTCATAGTATAGCATGTCGTCCAAACGTGAAAAATTTAGTCATAGTATAGCATGCGTCCAAAACGTGAAAAATTTAGTCATAGTTTAGTATGAGTCCAAACGTGAAAATTTAGTCATAGTTAGTATGTCGTCCAAAACGTGAAAAATTTAGTCATAGTATAGCATGACGTCCAAAACGTGAAAATTTAGTCATAGTTTAGTATGTCGTCCAAAACGTGAAAATTTAGTCATAGTATAGCATGTGTCCAAAACGTGAAATTTAGTCATAGTTTAGTATGTGTCCAAACGTGAAAATTTAGTCATAGTATAGTATGACGTCCAAAACGTGAAAATTTAGTCATAGTTTAGTATGTCGTCCAAAACGTGAAAAATTTAGTCATAGTTAGATGATGTCCAAAACGTGAAAAATTTAGTCATAGTTTAGTATGATGTCCAAAACGTGAAGGAGTTAGTCATAGTTTAGTATGATGTTCCAAAACGTGAAAAATTTAGTCATAGTATAGTATGTCGTCCAAAACGTGAAAATTTAGTTATAGTATAGCATGTCGTCCAAAACGTGAAAAATTTAGTCATAGTATAGCATGACGTCCAAAACGTGAAAATTTAGTCCATAGTATAGTATGTCGTCCAAACGTGAAAATTTAGTCATAGTATAGCATGACGTCCAACAACGTGAAAAGTTTAGTCATAGTTTAGTGTGATGTCCAAAACTGTGAAAAATTTAGTCATAGTATAGTATGATGTCCAAAAACGTGAAAAATTTAGTCATAGTTTAGTATGAGGTCCAAAACGTGAAAAATTTAGTCATAGTATAGCATGACGTCCAAAACGTGAAAATTTAGTCATAGTTTAGTATGTCGTCCAAACGGTGAAAATTTAGTCATAGTATAGCATGACGTCCAAACGTGAAAAATTTAGTCATAGTATAGCATGTCGTCGAAAAACGTGAAAATTTAGTCATAGTTTAGTATGTCGTCGAAAACGTGAAAAATTTAGTCATAGTATAGCATGACGTCCCAAAAACGTGAAAAATTTAGTCATAGTTTGTATGTCGTCCAAAACGTGAAAAATTTAGTCATAGTTTTAGTATGATGTCCAAAACGTGAAGGATTTAGTCATAGTTTAGTATGATGTCCAAAACGTGAAAAATTTAGTCATAGTATAGTATGTCGTCCAAAACGTGAAAATTTAGTTATAGTATAGCATGTCGTCCAAAACGTGAAAAATTTAGTCATAGTATAGCATGACGTCCAAAACGTGAAAAATTTAGTCATAGTATAGCATGTCGTCGAAAACGTGAAAATTTAGTCATATTTTAGTATGTCGTCGAAAACGTGAAAAATTTAGTCATAGTATAGCATGTCGTCCAAAACGTGAAAAATTTAGTCATAATATAGCATGACGTCCCAAAACGTGAAAAAATTTAGTCATAGTTTAGTATGATGTCCAAAACGTGAAAATTTAGTCATAGTTTAGTATGTCGTCCAAAACGTGAAAAATTTAGTCCATAGTATAGCATGTCGTCGAAAACGTGAAAATTTAGTCATAGTATAGTATGTCGTCCAAAACGTGAAAATTTAGTTATAGTATAGCATGTCGTCGAAAACGTGAAAAATTTAGTCATAGTATAGATGTCGTCCAAAACGTGAAAAATTTAGTCATAGTATAGCATGACGTCCAAACGTGAAAATTTAGTCATAGTTTAGTATGAGTCCAAAACGTAAAAAATTTAGTCATAGTATAGTATGTCATCCAAAACGTGAAAAATTAGTCATAGCATAGCATGACGTCCAAAACGTGAAAAATTTAGTCATAGTATAGCATGACGTCCAAAACGTGAAAAATTTAGTCCATAGTTTAGTAATGATGTCCAAACGTGAAAAAGTTAGTCATAGATAGTATGATGTCCAAAACGTGAAAAATTTTGTCATAGTATAGTATGTCGTCCAAAACGTGAAAATTTAGTCATAGTTTAGTATGATGTCCAAAACGTGAAAATTTAGTTATAGTATAGCATGTCGTCCAAAACGTGAAAAATTTAGTCATAGTATAGCATGACGTCCAAAACGTGAAAATTTAGTCATATTTTAGTATGTCGTCGAAAACGTGAAAAATTTAGTCATAGTATAGCATGTCGTCCAAAACGTGAAAAATTTAGTCATAGTATAGCATGACGTCCAAAACGTGAAAAATTTAGTCATAGTTTAGTATGATGTCCAAAACGTAAAAATTTAGTCATAGTATAGTATGTCATCCAAAACGTGAAAAATTTAGTCATAGTATAGCATGACGTCCAAAACGTGAAAAATTTAGTCATAGTTTAGTGTGATGTCCAAAACGTGAAAAATTTAGTCATAGTTTAGTATGATGTCCAAAACGTGAAAAATTTAGTCATAGTTTAAAAGTATGTCGTCCAAAACGTGAAAATTTAGTCATAGTATAGCATGTCGTCCAAAACGTGAAAAATTTAGTCCAAAACGTGAAAATTTAGTCATAGTTTAGTATGTCGTCCAAAACGTGAAAAATTTAGTCATAGTTTAGTATGTCGTCCAAAACGTGAAAATTTAGTCATAGTTTAGTATGATGTCCAAAACGTGAAAAATTTAGTCATAGTATAGTATGATGTCCAAAACGTGAAAATTTAGTCATAGTATAGCATGACGTCCAAAACGTGAAAAATTTAGTCATAGTATAGCATGACGTCCAAAACGTGAAAAATTTAGTCATAGTTTAGTATGATGTCCAAAACGTAAAAAATTTAGTCATAGTATAGTATGTCATCCAAAACGTGAAAAATTTAGTCATAGTGCATGACGTCCAAAACGTGAAAAATTTAGTCATAGTATAGCATGACGTCCAAAACGTGAAAAATTTAGTCATAGTTTAGTATGATGTCCAAAACGTAAAAAATTTAGTCATAGTATAGTATGTCATCCAAAACGTAAAAAATTTAGTCATAGTATAGCATGACGTCCAAAACGTGAAAAATTTAGTCATAGTTTAGTATGATGTCCAAAACGTGAAAAAGTTAGTCATAGATTAGTATGATGTCCAAAACGTGAAAAATTTAGTCATAGTATAGTATGTCGTCCAAAACGTGAAAATTTAGTCATAGTATAGCATGACGTCCAAAACGTGAAAAGTTTAGTCATAGTTTAGTGTGATGTCCAAAACGTGAAAAATTAGTCATAGTTTAGTATGAGGTCCAAAACGTGAAAATTTAGTCATAGTTTAGTATGTCGTCCAAAACGTGAAAATTTAGTCATAGTATAGCATGACGTCCAAAACGTGAAAAATTTAGTCATAGTTTAGTATGTCGTCCAAAACGTGAAAAATTTAGTCATAGTATAGCATGTCGTCGAAAACGTGAAAATTTAGTCATAGTTTAGTATGTCGTCGAAAACGTGAAAAATTTAGTCATAGTATAGCATGACGTCCAAAACGTGAAAAATTTAGTCATAGTTTAGTATGTCGTCCAAAACGTGAAAATTTAGTCATAGTTTAGTATGATGTCCAAAACGTGAAGGATTTAGTCATAGTTTAGTATGATGTCCAAAACGTGAAAAATTTAGTCATAGTATAGTATGTCGTCCAAAACGTGAAAAATTTAGTCATAGTTTAGTATGATGTCAAAACGTGAAAATTTAGTCATAGTTTAGTATGTCGTCCAAAACGTGAAAAATTTAGTCATAGTATAGCATGTCGTCGAAAACGTGAAAATTTAGTCATAGTATAGTATGTCGTCCAAAACGTGAAAATTTAGTTATAGTATAGCATGTCGTCGAAAACGTGAAAAATTTAGTCATAGTATAGCATGACGTCCAAAACGTGAAAAATTTAGTCATAGTTTAGTATGATGTCCAAAACGTAAAAAATTTAGTCATAGTATAGCATGTCATCCAAAACGTGAAAAATTTAGTCATAGTATAGCATGACGTCCAAAACGTGAAAAATTTAGTCATAGTATAGCATGACGTCCAAAACGTGAAAAATTTAGTCATAGTTTAGTATGATGTCCAAAACGTGAAAAGTTAGTCATAGATTAGTATGATGTCCAAAACGTGAAAAATTTTGTCATAGTTATAGTATGTCGTCCAAAACGTGAAAATTTAGTCATAGTTTAGTATGATGTCCAAACGTGAAATTTAGTTATAGTATAGCATGTCGTCCAAAACGTGAAAAATTTAGTCATAGTATAGCATGACGTCCAAAACGTGAAAATTTAGTCATATTTTAGTATGTCGTCGAAAACGTGAAAAATTTAGTCATAGTATAGCATGTCGTCCAAAACGTGAAAAATTTAGTCATAGTATAGCATGACGTCCAAAACGTGAAAAATTTAGTCATAGTTTAGTATGATGTCCAAAACGTAAAAAATTTAGTCATAGTATAGTATGTCATCCAAAACGTGAAAAATTTAGTCATAGTATAGCATGACGTCCAAAACGTGAAAAATTTAGTCATAGTTTAGTGTGATGTCCAAAACGTGAAAAATTTAGTCATAGTTTAGTATGATGTCCAAAACGTGAAAAATTTAGTCATAGTTTAAAAGTATGTCGTCCAAAACGTGAAAATTTAGTCATAGTATAGCATGTCGTCCAAAACGTGAAAAATTTAGTCCAAAACGTGAAAATTTAGTCATAGTTTAGTATGTCGTCCAAAACGTGAAAAATTTAGTCATAGTTTAGTATGTCGTCCAAAACGTGAAAATTTAGTCATAGTTTAGTATGATGTCCAAAACGTGAAAAATTTAGTCATAGTATAGTATGATGTCCAAAACGTGAAAATTTAGTCATAGTATAGCATGACGTCCAAAACGTGAAAAATTTAGTCATAGTATAGCATGACGTCCAAAACGTGAAAAATTTAGTCATAGTTTAGTATGATGTCCAAAACGTGAAAAATTTAGTCATAGTGCATGACGTCCAAAACGTGAAAAATTTAGTCATAGTATAGCATGACGTCCAAAACGTGAAAAATTTAGTCATAGTTTAGTATGATGTCCAAAACGTAAAAAATTTAGTCATAGTATAGTATGTCATCCAAAACGTAAAAAATTTAGTCATAGTATAGCATGACGTCCAAAACGTGAAAAATTTAGTCATAGTTTAGTATGATGTCCAAAACGTGAAAAAGTTAGTCATAGATTAGTATGATGTCCAAAACGTGAAAAATTTAGTCATAGTATAGTATGTCGTCCAAAACGTGAAAATTTAGTCATAGTATAGCATGACGTCCAAAACGTGAAAAGTTTAGTCATAGTTTAGTGTGATGTCCAAAACGTGAAAAATTTAGTCATAGTTTAGTATGAGGTCCAAAACGTGAAAATTTAGTCATAGTTTAGTATGTCGTCCAAAACGTGAAAATTTAGTCATAGTATAGCATGACGTCCAAAACGTGAAAAATTTAGTCATAGTTTAGTATGTCGTCCAAAACGTGAAAAATTTAGTCATAGTATAGCATGTCGTCGAAAACGTGAAAATTTAGTCATAGTTTAGTATGTCGTCGAAAACGTGAAAAATTTAGTCATAGTATAGCATGACGTCCAAAACGTGAAAAATTTAGTCATAGTTTAGTATGTCGTCCAAAACGTGAAAAATTTAGTCATAGTTTAGTATGATGTCCAAAACGTGAAGGATTTAGTCATAGTTTAGTATGATGTCCAAAACGTAAAAAATTTAGTCATAGTATAGTATGTCGTCCAAAACGTGAAAATTTAGTTATAGTATAGCATGTCGTCCAAAACGTGAAAAATTTAGTCATAGTATAGCATGACGTCCAAAACGTGAAAAATTTAGTCATAGTATAGTATGTCGTCCAAAACGTGAAAATTTAGTCATAGTATAGCATGACGTCCAAAACGTGAAAAGTTTAGTCATAGTTTAGTGTGATGTCCAAAACGTGAAAAATTTAGTCATAGTATAGTATGATGTCCAAAACGTGAAAAATTTAGTCATAGTTTAGTATGAGGTCCAAAACGTGAAAAATTTAGTCATAGTATAGCATGACGTCCAAAACGTGAAAAATTTAGTCATAGTTTAGTATGATGTCCAAAACGTGAAAATTTAGTCATAGTTTAGTATGTCGTCCAAAACGTGAAAATTTAGTCATAGTATAGCATGACGTCCAAAACGTGAAAAATTTAGTCATAGTATAGCATGTCGTCGAAAACGTGAAAATTTAGTCATAGTTTAGTATGTCGTCGAAAACGTGAAAAATTTAGTCATAGTATAGCATGACGTCCAAAACGTGAAAAATTTAGTCATAGTTTAGTATGTCGTCCAAAACGTGAAAAATTTAGTCATAGTTTAGTATGATGTCCAAAACGTGAAGGATTTAGTCATAGTTTAGTATGATGTCCAAAACGTGAAAAATTTAGTCATAGTATAGTATGTCGTCCAAAACGTGAAAATTTAGTTATAGTATAGCATGTCGTCCAAAACGTGAAAAATTTAGTCATAGTATAGCATGACGTCCAAAACGTGAAAAATTTAGTCATAGTATAGCATGTCGTCGAAAACGTGAAAATTTAGTCATATTTAGTATTGTCGTCGAAAAAACGTGAAAAATTTTAGTCATGTCGTCGAAAACGTGAAAAATTTAGTCATAGTATGCTATGCGTCCAAAACGTGAAAATTTAGTCATAGTTTAGTATGATGTCCAAAACGTGAAAATTTAGTCCATAGTTTAGTATGCTGTCCAAAACGTGAAAAATTTAGTCATAGTATAGCATGTCGCAAACGTGAAAATTTAGTCATAGTATAGTATGTCGTCCAAAACGTGAAAAATTTAGGTTATAGTATAGCATGTCGTCGCAAACGTGAAAATTAGTCATAGTATAGCATGTCGTCCAAAACGTGAAAAAATTTAGTCATAGTATAGCATGACGTCCAAAACGTGAAAAATTTAGTCATAGTTTAGTATGATGTCCAAAACGTAAAAAATTTAGTCATAGTATAGTATGTCATCCAAAACGTGAAAATTTAGTCATAGTATAGCATGACGTCCAAAACGTGAAAAATTTAGTCATAGTATAGCATGACGTCCAAAACGTGAAAAATTTAGTCATAGTTTAGTATGATGTCCAAAACGTGAAAAAGTTAGTCATAGATTAGTATGATGTCCAAAACGTGAAAAATTTTGTCATAGTATAGTATGTCGTCCAAAACGTGAAAATTTAGTCATAGTTTAGTATGATGTCCAAAACGTGAAAATTTAGTTATAGTATAGCATGTCGTCCAAAACGTGAAAAATTTAGTCATAGTATAGCATGACGTCCAAAACGTGAAAATTTAGTCATATTTTAGTATGTCGTCGAAAACGTGAAAAATTTAGTCATAGTATAGCATGTCGTCCAAAACGTGAAAAATTTAGTCATAGTATAGCATGACGTCCAAAACGTGAAAAATTTAGTCATAGTTTAGTATGATGTCCAAAACGTAAAAAATTTAGTCATAGTATAGTATGTCATCCAAAACGTGAAAAATTTAGTCATAGTATAGCATGACGTCCAAAACGTGAAAAATTTAGTCATAGTTTAGTATGATGTCCAAAACGTGAAAAAGTTAGTCATAGATTAGTATGATGTCCAAAACGTGAAAAATTTAGTCATAGTATAGTATGATGTCCAAAACGTAAAAAATTTAGTCATAGTATAGTATGATGTCCAAAACGTAAAAAATTTAGTCATAGTATAGCATGTCGTCCAAAACGTGAAAATTTAGTCATAGTATAGTATGATGTCCAAAACGTAAAAAATTTAGTCATAGTATAGTATGATGTCCAAAACGTGAAAAATTTAGTCATAGTATAGCATGACGTCCAAAACGTGAAAAATTTAGTCATAGTTTAGTATGATGTCCAAAACGTGAAAAAGTTAGTCATAGATTAGTATGATCTCCAAAACGTGAAAAATTTAGTCATAGTATAGTATGTCGTCCAAAACGTGAAAATTTAGTCATAGTATAGCATGACGTCCAAAACGTGAAAAATTTAGTCATAGTTTAGTGTGATGTCCAAAACGTGAAAAATTTAGTCATAGTTTAGTATGATGTCCAAAACGTGAAAAATTTAGTCATAGTTTAGTATGTCGTCCAAAACGTGAAAATTTAGTCATAGTATAGCATGTCGTCCAAAACGTGAAAAATTTAGTCCAAAACGTGAAAATTTAGTCATAGTTTAGTATGTCGTCCAAAACGTGAAAAATTTAGTCATAGTTTAGTATGTCGTCCAAAACGTGAAAATTTAGTCATAGTTTAGTATGATGTCCAAAACGTAAAAAATTTAGTCATAGTATAGTATGTCATCCAAAACGTGAAAAATTTAGTCATAGTATAGCATGACGTCCAAAACGTGAAAAATTTAGTCATAGTTTAGTATGATGTCCAAAACGTGAAAAAGTTAGTCATAGATTAGTATGATGTCCAAAACGTGAAAAATTTAGTCATAGTATAGTATGTCGTCCAAAACGTGAAAATTTAGTCATAGTATAGCATGACGTCCAAAACGTGAAAAGTTTAGTCATAGTTTAGTGTGATGTCCAAAACGTGAAAAATTTAGTCATAGTTTAGTATGTCGTCGAAAACGTGAAAAATTTAGTCATAGTATAGCATGACGTCCAAAACGTGAAAAATTTAGTCATAGTTTAGTATGTCGTCCAAAACGTGAAAAATTTAGTCATAGTTTAGTATGATGTCCAAAACGTGAAGGATTTAGTCATAGTTTAGTATGATGTCCAAAACGTGAAAAATTTAGTCATAGTATAGTATGTCGTCCAAAACGTGAAAATTTAGTTATAGTATAGCATGTCGTCCAAAACGTGAAAAATTTAGTCATAGTATAGCATGACGTCCAAAACGTGAAAAATTTAGTCATAGTTTAGTATGATGTCCAAAACGTGAAAATTTAGTCATAGTATAGCATGACGTCCAAAACGTGAAAAATTTAGTCATAGTTTAGTATGATGTCCAAAACGTGAAAAAGTTAGTCATAGATTAGTATGATGTCCAAAACGTGAAAAATTTAGTCATAGTATAGTATGTCGTCCAAAACGTGAAAATTTAGTCATAGTATAGTATGATGTCCAAAACGTAAAAAATTTAGTCATAGTATAGTATGATGTCCAAAACGTGAAAAATTTAGTCATAGTATAGCATGACGTCCAAAACGTGAAAAATTTAGTCATAGTTTAGTATGATGTCCAAAACGTGAAAAAGTTAGTCATAGATTAGTATGATGTCCAAAACGTGAAAAATTTAGTCATAGTATAGTATGTCGTCCAAAACGTGAAAATTTAGTCATAGTATAGCATGACGTCCAAAACGTGAAAAATTTAGTCATAGTATAGTATGTCGTCCAAAACGTGAAAATTTAGTCATAGTATAGCATGTCGTCCAAAACGTGAAAAATTTAGTCATAGTATAGTATGTCGTCCAAAACGTGAAAAATTTAGTCATAGTATAGTATGTCGTCCAAAACGTGAAAATTTAGTCATAGTATAGCATGACGTCCAAAACGTGAAAAATTTAGTCATAGTTTAGTATGATGTCCAAAACGTGAAAAATTTAGTCATAGTTTAGTATGTCGTCCAAAACGTGAAAATTTAGTCATAGTATAGCATGTCGTCCAAAACGTGAAAAATTTAGTCCAAAACGTGAAAATTTAGTCATAGTTTAGTATGTCGTCCAAAACGTGAAAAATTTAGTCATAGTTTAGTATGTCGTCCAAAACGTGAAAATTTAGTCATAGTATAGCATGACGTCCAAAACGTGAAAAATTTAGTCATAGTTTAGTGTGAGGTCCAAAACGTAAAAAATTTAGTCATAGTATAGTATGTCGTCCAAAACGTGAAAATTTAGTCATAGTATAGCATGTCGTCCAAAACGTGAAAAATTTAGTCATAGTTTAGTGTGAGGTCCAAAACGTAAAAAATTTAGTCATAGTATAGTATGTCGTCCAAAACGTGAAAATTTAGTCATAGTATAGCATGACGTCCAAAACGTGAAAAATTTAGTCATAGTTTAGTATGATGTCCAAAACGTGAAAAATTTAGTCATAGTTTAGTATGTCGTCCAAAACGTGAAAATTTAGTCATAGTATAGCATGTCGTCCAAAACGTGAAAAATTTAGTCCAAAACGTGAAAATTTAGTCATAGTTTAGTATGTCGTCCAAAACGTGAAAAATTTAGTCATAGTTTAGTATGTCGTCCAAAACGTGAAAATTTAGTCATAGTTTAGTATGATGTCCAAAACGTGAAAAATTTAGTCATAGTATAGTATGATGTCCAAAACGTGAAAATTTAGTCATAGTATAGCATGACGTCCAAAACGTGAAAAATTTAGTCATAGTATAGCATGACGTCCAAAACGTGAAAAATTTAGTCATAGTTTAGTATGATGTCCAAAACGTAAAAAATTTAGTCATAGTATAGTATGTCGTCCAAAACGTGAAAAATTTAGTCATAGTATAGCATGACGTCCAAAACGTGAAAAATTTAGTCATAGTATAGCATGACGTCCAAAACGTGAAAAATTTAGTCATAGTTTAGTATGATGTCCAAAACGTAAAAAATTTAGTCATAGTATAGTATGTCATCCAAAACGTGAAAAATTTAGTCATAGTATAGCATGACGTCCAAAACGTGAAAAATTTAGTCATAGTTTAGTATGATGTCCAAAACGTGAAAAAGTTAGTCATAGATTAGTATGATGTCCAAAACGTGAAAAATTTAGTCATAGTATAGTATGTCGTCCAAAACGTGAAAATTTAGTCATAGTATAGCATGACGTCCAAAACGTGAAAAGTTTAGTCATAGTTTAGTGTGATGTCCAAAACGTGAAAAATTTAGTCATAGTTTAGTATGAGGTCCAAAACGTGAAAATTTAGTCATAGTTTAGTATGTCGTCCAAAACGTGAAAATTTAGTCATAGTATAGCATGACGTCCAAAACGTGAAAAATTTAGTCATAGTTTAGTATGTCGTCCAAAACGTGAAAAATTTAGTCATAGTATAGCATGTCGTCGAAAACGTGAAAATTTAGTCATAGTTTAGTATGTCGTCGAAAACGTGAAAAATTTAGTCATAGTATAGCATGACGTCCAAAACGTGAAAAATTTAGTCATAGTTTAGTATGTCGTCCAAAACGTGAAAAATTTAGTCATAGTTTAGTATGATGTCCAAAACGTGAAGGATTTAGTCATAGTTTAGTATGATGTCCAAAACGTGAAAAATTTAGTCATAGTATAGTATGTCGTCCAAAACGTGAAAATTTAGTTATAGTATAGCATGTCGTCCAAAACGTGAAAAATTTAGTCATAGTATAGCATGACGTCCAAAACGTGAAAAATTTAGTCATAGTATAGTATGTCGTCCAAAACGTGAAAATTTAGTCATAGTATAGCATGACGTCCAAAACGTGAAAAGTTTAGTCATAGTTTAGTGTGATGTCCAAAACGTGAAAAATTTAGTCATAGTATAGTATGATGTCCAAAACGTGAAAAATTTAGTCATAGTTTAGTATGAGGTCCAAAACGTGAAAAATTTAGTCATAGTATAGCATGACGTCCAAAACGTGAAAAATTTAGTCATAGTTTAGTATGATGTCCAAAACGTGAAAATTTAGTCATAGTTTAGTATGTCGTCCAAAACGTGAAAATTTAGTCATAGTATAGCATGACGTCCAAAACGTGAAAAATTTAGTCATAGTTTAGTATGTCGTCCAAAACGTGAAAAATTTAGTCATAGTATAGCATGTCGTCGAAAACGTGAAAATTTAGTCATAGTTTAGTATGTCGTCGAAAACGTGAAAAATTTAGTCATAGTATAGCATGACGTCCAAAACGTGAAAAATTTAGTCATAGTTTAGTATGTCGTCCAAAACGTGAAAAATTTAGTCATAGTTTAGTATGATGTCCAAAACGTGAAGGATTTAGTCATAGTTTAGTATGATGTCCAAAACGTGAAAAATTTAGTCATAGTATAGTATGTCGTCCAAAACGTGAAAATTTAGTTATAGTATAGCATGTCGTCCAAAACGTGAAAAATTTAGTCATAGTATAGCATGACGTCCAAAACGTGAAAAATTTAGTCATAGTATAGCATGTCGTCGAAAACGTGAAAATTTAGTCATATTTTAGTATGTCGTCGAAAACGTGAAAAATTTAGTCATAGTATAGCATGTCGTCCAAAACGTGAAAAATTTAGTCATAATATAGCATGACGTCCAAAACGTGAAAAATTTAGTCATAGTTTAGTATGATGTCCAAAACGTGAAAATTTAGTCATAGTTTAGTATGTCGTCCAAAACGTGAAAAATTTAGTCATAGTATAGCATGTCGTCGAAAACGTGAAAATTTAGTCATAGTATAGTATGTCGTCCAAAACGTGAAAATTTAGTTATAGTATAGCATGTCGTCGAAAACGTGAAAAATTTAGTCATAGTATAGCATGTCGTCCAAAACGTGAAAAATTTAGTCATAGTATAGCATGACGTCCAAAACGTGAAAAATTTAGTCATAGTTTAGTATGATGTCCAAAACGTAAAAAATTTAGTCATAGTATAGTATGTCATCCAAAACGTGAAAAATTTAGTCATAGTATAGCATGACGTCCAAAACGTGAAAAATTTAGTCATAGTATAGCATGACGTCCAAAACGTGAAAAATTTAGTCATAGTTTAGTATGATGTCCAAAACGTGAAAAAGTTAGTCATAGATTAGTATGATGTCCAAAACGTGAAAAATTTTGTCATAGTATAGTATGTCGTCCAAAACGTGAAAATTTAGTCATAGTATAGCATGACGTCCAAAACGTGAAAAATTTAGTCATAGTTTAGTGTGATGTCCAAAACGTGAAAAATTTAGTCATAGTTTAGTATGATGTCCAAAACGTGAAAAATTTAGTCATAGTTTAGTATGTCGTCCAAAACGTGAAAATTTAGTCATAGTATAGCATGTCGTCCAAAACGTGAAAAATTTAGTCCAAAACGTGAAAATTTAGTCATAGTTTAGTATGTCGTCCAAAACGTGAAAAATTTAGTCATAGTTTAGTATGTCGTCCAAAACGTGAAAATTTAGTCATAGTTTAGTATGATGTCCAAAACGTGAAAAATTTAGTCATAGTATAGCATGACGTCCAAAACGTGAAAAATTTAGTCATAGTTTAGTGTGATGTCCAAAAGGTGAAAAATTTAGTCATAGTATAGTATGATGTCCAAAACGTGAAAAATTTAGTCATAGTTTAGTATGTCGTCCAAAACGTGAAAATTTAGTCATAGTATAGCATGTCGTCCAAAACGTGAAAAATTTAGTCCAAAACGTGAAAATTTAGTCATAGTTTAGTATGTCGTCCAAAACGTGAAAAATTTAGTCATAGTTTAGTATGTTGTCCAAAACGTGAAAATTTAGTCATAGTTTAGTATGATGTCCAAAACGTGAAAAATTTAGTCATAGTATAGTATGTCGTCCAAAACGTGAAAATTTAGTCATAGTATAGCATGACGTCCAAAACGTGAAAAATTTAGTCATAGTTTAGTATGATGTCCAAAACGTGAAAAATGTAGTCATAGTTTAGTATGATGTCCAAAACGTGAAAAATTTAGTCATAGTTTAGTATGTCGTCCAAAACGTGAAAAATTTAGTCATAGTTTAGTATGATGTCCAAAACGTGAAAATTTAGTCATAGTATAGCATGTCGTCCAAAACGTGAAAAATTTAGTCATAGTTTAGTATGTCGTCCAAAACGTGAAAATTTAGTCATAGTATAGCATGATGTCCAAAACGTGAAAAATTTAGTCATAGTATAGCATGTCGTCCAAAACGTGAAAAATTTAGTCATAGTTTAGTATGATGTCCAAAACGTGAAAAATTTAGTCATAGTTTAGTATGATGTCCAAAACGTGAAAAATTTAGTCATAGTTTAGTATGATGTCCAAAACGTGAAAAATTTAGTCATAGTATAGCATGACGTCCAAAACGTGAAAAATTTAGTCATAGTTTAGTATGATGTCCAAAACGTGAAAATTTAGTCATAGTTTAGTATGTCGTCCAAAACGTGAAAATTTAGTCATAGTATAGCATGACGTCCAAAACGTGAAAAATTTAGTCATAGTTTAGTATGTCGTCCAAAACGTGAAAAATTTAGTCATAGTATAGCATGTCGTCGAAAACGTGAAAATTTAGTCATAGTTTAGTATGTCGTCGAAAACGTGAAAAATTTAGTCATAGTATAGCATGACGTCCAAAACGTGAAAAATTTAGTCATAGTTTAGTATGTCGTCCAAAACGTGAAAAATTTAGTCATAGTTTAGTATGATGTCCAAAACGTGAAGGATTTAGTCATAGTATAGCATGTCGTCCAAAACGTGAAAAATTTAGTCATAATATAGCATGACGTCCAAAACGTGAAAAATTTAGTCATAGTTTAGTATGATGTCCAAAACGTGAAAATTTAGTCATAGTTTAGTATGTCGTCCAAAACGTGAAAAATTTAGTCATAGTATAGCATGTCGTCGAAAACGTGAAAATTTAGTCATAGTATAGTATGTCGTCCAAAACGTGAAAATTTAGTTATAGTATAGCATGTCGTCGAAAACGTGAAAAATTTAGTCATAGTATATATAGCATGTCGTCCAAAACGTGAAAAATTTAGTCATAGTATAGCATGACGTCCAAAACGTAAAAAATTTAGTCATAGTATAGTATGTCATCCAAAACGTGAAAAATTTAGTCATAGTATAGCATGACGTCCAAAACGTGAAAAATTTAGTCATAGTATAGCATGACGTCCAAAACGTGAAAAATTTAGTCATAGTTTAGTATGATGTCCAAAACGTGAAAAAGTTAGTCATAGATTAGTATGATGTCCAAAACGTGAAAAATTTAGTCATAGTATAGTATGTCGTCCAAAACGTGAAAATTTAGTCATAGTATAGCATGACGTCCAAAACGTGAAAAATTTAGTCATAGTTTAGTATGATGTCCAAAACGTGAAAAATTTAGTCATAGTTTAGTATGATGTCCAAAACGTGAAAATTTAGTCATAGTTTAGTATGTCGTCCAAAACGTGAAAATTTAGTCATAGTATAGTATGTCGTCCAAAACGTGAAAATTTAGTCATAGTTTAGTATGTCGTCCAAAACGTGAAAAATTTAGTCATAGTATAGTATGTCGTCCAAAACGTGAAAATTTAGTCATAGTATAGTATGTCGTCCAAAACGTGAAAATTTAGTCATAGTATAGTATGTCGTCCAAAACGTGAAAAATTTAGTCATAGTATAGTATGTCGTCCCAAAAACGTGAAAAATTTAGTCATTAGTATGCATGCGTCGCAAACGTGAAAATTTAGTCATAGTATAGCATGTCGTCGAAAACGTGAAAAATTTAGTCATAATATAGCATGACGTCCAAAACGTGAAAAATTTAGTCATAGTATAGCATGTCGTCCAAAACGTGAAAAATTTAGTCCAAAACGTGAAAATTTAGTCATAGTTTAGTATGTCGTCCAAAACGTGAAAAATTTAGTCATAGTTTAGTATGTCGTCCAAAACGTGAAAATTTAGTCATAGTTTAGTATGATGTCCAAAACGTGAAAAATTTAGTCTGTCGTCCAAAACGTGAAAATTTAGTCATAGTATAGCATGACGTCCAAAACGTAAAAAATTTTGTCATAGTTTAGTATGATGTCCAAAACGTGAAAAATGTAGTCATAGTTTAGTATGATGTCCAAAACGTGAAAAATTTAGTCATAGTTTAGTATGTCGTCCAAAACGTGAAAAATTTAGTCATAGTTTAGTATGATGTCCAAAACGTGAAAAATGTAGTCATAGTTTAGTATGATGTCCAAAACGTGAAAAATTTAGTCATAGTATAGTATGTCGTCCAAAACGTGAAAATTTAGTCATAGTATAGCATGACGTCCAAAACGTGAAAAATTTAGTCATAGTTTAGTATGATGTCCAAAACGTGAAAAATTTAGTCATAGTTTAGTATGATGTCCAAAACGTGAAAATTTAGTCATAGTTTAGTATGTCGTCCAAAACGTGAAAATTTAGTCATAGTATAGTATGTCGTCCAAAATGTGAAAATTTAGTCATAGTATAGCATGTCGTCCAAAACGTGAAAAATTTAGTCATAGTATAGTATGTCGTCCAAAACGTGAAAATTTAGTCATAGTATAGCATGTCGTCCAAAACGTGAAAATTTAGTCATAGTTTAGTATGTCGTCCAAAACGTGAAAATTTAGTCATAGTATAGCATGTCGTCCAAAACGTGAAAAATTTAGTCATAGTATAGTATGTCGTCCAAAACGTGAAAAATTTAGTCATAGTATAGTATGTCGTCCAAAACGTGAAAATTTAGTCATAGTATAGTATGTCGTCCAAAACGTGAAAAATTTAGTCATAGTATAGCATGACGTCCAAAACGTGAAAAATTTAGTCATAGTTTAGTATGATGTCCAAAACGTGAAAATTTAGTCATAGTTTAGTATGTCGTCCAAAACGTGAAAAATTTAGTCATAGTATAGCATGTCGTCGAAAACGTGAAAAATTTAGTCATAATATAGCATGACGTCCAAAACGTGAAAAATTTAGTCATAGTTTAGTATGATGTCCAAAACGTGAAAATTTAGTCATAGTTTAGTATGTCGTCCAAAACGTGAAAAATTTAGTCATAGTATAGCATGTCGTCGAAAACGTGAAAATTTAGTCATAGTTTAGTATGTCGTCCAAAACGTGAAAAATTTAGTCATAGTATAGCATGTCGTCCAAAACATGAAAAATTTAGTCATAGTTTAGTATGTCGTCCAAAACGTGAAAATTTAGTCATAGGTTAGTGTGATAGCAAAAATATGAAAACATTTTTCATAGTATACTAAATGGGCTGAACTTATTTAGAGCTTTTCCAGACATATTGACCATTTAAAGCAATTTACAGTGTAGCCACATTCAGCCTTTTGCACTCGGTCACATTATGAAAATTAAACAAAATCTAAATTCATGGTATCAATTTAACTGATTTTAAAAAAGTCTGATTTGATTCTCCAACACAAATCAGATTTCCGACCATCAGCAGGGTCATAGATTATCATCTGGTTTAGGCCTGATAAAAATCGACCGGGTCTTAATCAAATGCCTCCCACGTTCCTCTGGGTTGGAGAGTCCTGCTCTGATTGGTTGAGGGCAGTCCAGGCCTTAGTGCCCTTGGAGAAAACATGTTGGCGTTAATATGCGTAAAGATGCAGAGGAGTAAAGTGAGGGTGAAGGTTAACTGGTGTGAAATGAAGCAGCCAGACAATCACTTGCATCACTATCTGAACCTCAGGTCCTATAAAACAGACCCAGGGTAATTTACCGCCTTAGAGCAGGAAACAGAAAACCCACCTACTGGGGAACCTAAACTTTAAATATTTCACGTTTTAGATCAGTGAAAATAACATCTAAGCATTTCCAGGTCATATAAACTGTTTTTCCATCAACATTTTTATGCTCATTTGAAAAGGTTGATAGAAACAGCAAAATTTGGAATAACTTTCTCAATTTTGCTAAAAGGTTTTTACAATCGCTTGTCATTTTTTAAAACATTTTTATAAAAGTTGATATGGAGACACAGTCTAATGCAGAGAGCTTTCCCATCTACTGGTGCCTTACCAGAGACATGAAACGCAGCAAAATCTCTACATCTCGTTTGTTACGTCATCATCTGTTGAAAGCGCACTTTTCACAGCCTGGTTGATTCACTTCAAATCAGTAGGAGGAACCACTCCTACTTCACATTTTCTTTTTCTGTCTCTTTTTTTGCCATATTTCAAGTTTGTTCCAAATTCAAATGAAAATAAATTTTTATTAGTTGTATCTCCATTTACTAGTTTGAAGAGAATCAACTAGGCTACGTAAAGCGAGATTTACTCAGATTTTGACGCTACGCATGGCTGTAACAAACAGGAAGTAGAGGCTGCTAACTAGCATTGAGAAAAACGGAGAACTCCAGACTTAAAGATTTCAGGAGTTTTGTGCCTCTGGTAAGGCACGACTACATTCGCTACATCAGAACTTATTCTGAAATGTGTTTCCGTTTCCCCTTTAGTGCATTAACTTTATCGGATAAACCACTCGAGTGTAAAATGTTTTTGCGAAAATGAGAAATTATTTCAAATTTTACTGTTTCATTAACCTTTTCTAATGCAATACTTCAAAATGGGTTTAAAAACATTGATGGAAACACAAATTAAATTTATTTAACATTTGAGTTAATACTTTGTTGAAGCGGGTGTCCATACTTTCTGTATTTACTGTTACTGCAGATACTCAGGAACATCGGTGTATCCGACGTTCTGCAGGGCTTGAAGCGTCAGGTTGAGGCTCCACAGCTCAGTCTGTCGACCAGATGTTGAGGTGAAATATCTAAAAATTCATCTCGGTTTGCCCTGCCAGCATGTTCAGGGCTGGCTCAGCAGAAACTCACAATTTTAAATAAATAACGAAACTCATGAAGCTTTCCTTCCACCACAGGAGAAAACCTGACAGGAATTATTTCTGTTACAGTCTGGTTCCTGGTGAGCTCCGGGTTGACCGGGTTCTGAGTGGATCAGGTTTTAACTCAGATGGATCCCAGCTGGAGAAACACAACAAAGATCACTGAAGACGAACTGATCTGATCCGATCTGGATCTAGAACTTTTACTCTGATCTCCATCATGGACTCTTCACTGCTGATGGATGGATGGATGGATGGATGGTCAGAAAAAAAGAATCAATGGATGATTTGATATTTTAATAGGTTTAAATAAAAATAAATAATAAAATTTGATCCTTGTTTTATTGTGAATTCTGCAGAAGAAAACTTCTAATTACATTTTATTTTATTCCAGTTCATTATTTTCTTAAACTAAAACAAATTTCTCTTTTAAGAAGTTCAGTTCAGCTCTGTGATTGGTCAGCTCTCTGCTCAGATTAATGTTGTTTTCTATGGCTCTGCTCCAGCCGGGAGGTCTCACTCTGAGCGTTTTCCGCGCTGCGTTTCCATCAGCCAAGCCTCATCTGGGGCCGCCGCCTCTCAAACGCTGATTTTACAGCCATGTGAGCGGCGGCGCGTCCTGTGAAGCTCCTGCTGTTATCATTGTGTTTTACACGCAATCTGGCCCAGATTTATGGCGGCGCTGACCGCGGGGCTTTTACGAAGCCGGAAAGAAATGCAGCAGCTGAAGCTGCAGAGGGAGTTCAGCCGTTACCTTGTCATATTTGGCGACGATTTCGGCCCGTTCCTGATCCAGTTTCAGCGCCGCATCCTGATCAGAAGCTGCAGACAAAGAGAAAAAAAAGATAAATTACAGTTCAGAAAAACAGCTAATTCACCATAGGAGTCTGCAACTGTTTGGTCAAAACTTCAGATCAAGATCTATAACAAAATACACCGGTCAGGATAAGATATTTTATTCTGTTTCATTGCAAGAATAAAGTTGTAATACAACGAGAATGAAATACTCCAACACAAAAAATAACAAAAATTACTAAGCCACGTTCCTGTAATTAAGCAAAACGTCTCGTACAGCTGACAGGAAGGATGACTGGAATAAAAGCCACATTTTTAAAGCGTTTTCTGTCACTTGTAATTTATTTTTTTAAAGTAGGAATGCATTGATCCTCTTTTTTCCACTCTCAACATTGTTCTCCTCGTTAGTATAGTGGTGAGTATCTCCGCCTGTCACGCGGGAGACCGGGGTTCGATTCCCCGACGGGGAGTGAAGTTTGTTTCAGGTCCCTCTTGAAAATGAGATCTAGATCTCAACGGGGTTTACCTGATTAAATAAAGGAATATAATATCGATATCTGAGGCTTGGTATTGACACAGAAACTTTTTTTCCCAAACACAGACATAAATGTACTGAATTACAAATTTACTTTCTAACTCTGCACCAACTTGCCCTCTTTTTCTTATCCACATTAACAAAATCAAACAAAATTGATATTTGAGGTAATAATAGAAGAAACATTCTCAAAGATCAATAAACTTTACTTTCTAATGAACATTTAACACTGGAACTGGAAGATATTTTAGATTTCTAAAATAAATAAACACAACAACTAATAAAATAAATGATAAAACCTCTGTAAACAAAATTATTCTTCAAAAAAAGGCCTAGTTGAAACCAAAAACACCAGACTGAAGAACGACAGAAAAGAGAAGAACTATAAAACATGCAAATGGAAACTATTGACCTCATTTAAATTTATTATGTGATAAATTGATTTATTGCTTATAAACTCAGAACTACAAACAAGTAAAAATAAAATGCAACAAACTGCTGGCAAAAGCAGTTAGGAATGCAAAATATAATGTTGAATAAATAACAAAGGTTAGAATTAGACTAAATAGATTTGCACTTATGGATCCGGAACATTGTCTCACAAACGGGACCGATACAGATATCAATATCGGATCGGTCCTTGAAACATGAAACATTTACAGAGAAGAAGTGAAAATAAAAATTAGGTTTAAGACTTTAATAGAAATGAAATCTGCTTAAGCCAGACATTGAGAAATCGGATCGGTTTCTGATGGATTGGTGAGCTGCAGAGTTCCTGCCTGTGGTTCTCCATCCTCGACCCGTCGGATCATTTTCCTGTCACGGCCGCAGAGAGTCGGCCCGACCAGCAGCTCAGAGTTTCTCAAGCACTTCCTGATCGGCGCGGCGCTAAACACGGAGGATGTTGAGTGGGGTCATGTTGTGTTTATGATGTGTTAATGGAGGCCGAGGATAAATCACGGCTTCCTGCAGGGAGACGAAGGAAAAATCTAAACCTTCAAGGTTTTATTTCTCACATCAGGCAGTAAAATTTATTTAGTTATTTAGACATTTATTTAGAACCTGAGAAACATTAAGAAGATCCTGATCAGATTGAATGAATTTATATCAACTGAGGACGGACGGATGAAACTTTTATGTTTCATCTCGACTTGTCACGATAAACTGCTCCAGTAATTATTGCGATAAACGATAATATTGTTGTTTTGTGACACAATAAAGGAAGTTTGTTCTCTCACAGACCAATAAACTTAATTTAATAAAGAACCTTCTGGAACTGGGAGACATTTTAAACATCCAATATAAAACGCAACAACCATAAACAATAAATAAAAACCAAACACAACCAGAACCATAAATAAAATGGATTACGAATCTCTGTAATTAAAATTTCCCGTCAAAACAATATTAATCATCAGAATGAAAACTTTCAAGCTCATTTTAATTTATGATGCCTTTAATTGCTGATTGCGACAGGCTTATTTCACTCTCCAGAACATTTCTCTGAGCCCAGTTCTGATGTTACTGGACCACTGGTTCCTCTAACTGGACTAACTTGAACAAACTGGCTCCGGTTCTGCTCCTCCGACCCGTTTCGGACTTTTATTCGAGTTGCTCTCTGACTTCCTGTCCGGGTCTCCAGGGTCCAGCGGGAGGAAACAAACACGCTCCTTATTGAGCCGGTTGGCATTTTTATGACAGGATGGTGTGTGTGTGTGTGTGTGTGTGTGTGTGTGTGTGTGTGTGAGAGAGAGAGAGAAACGATCTGGGGCAAACAAACAAATACAGTGAAGTTTTTTCTTCTTCTTCTGGGATTCCCAGCCCTGGAGGCCTGGTGGTTCCCATGGAGACCAGACTGGAGTTTTTTTTAATGTTTAAATAAGTTTTCAGGATGTTTCATCCGATGAATAATAATGAAATGTTTCCCACAGAGGCCGATACTCTGAGGTTCAGCCACTAAACTGAAACTGGACACAAATTGCTCCAGCATAAAAAAATGAAACCATGCTCAATAATTTCACAGATTTTTTCTTTGATTCATTCTGAAAATTAGCAAAATATTCTAGAGAAACAAAAAAATATGACCTGCAAACGTTTGCACACTAAACTATAGTGAAGCTCAGAAATATAACGACCATTAATATATTAGCTAAGTTACAAAAAAAATCTTTAACAGTTATTAATAAAATGGGATATTGTGAGCCAACTAGAAAACCTTTTATTCAAAGTAAGACTTAAACATGTGAAGAAATAATGTACAAAAGTCTACCTTCTGAAACTTAGAAAGTTGAGAAAGTAAATATAATTTGAGGTTCGTTGAAATTTGAACATGCTAAATAGGAAAGTAAATTAAATCTAGATATGTTTCAGTTATCGGCATGAAAATTTGGATCGAATTGAATGATGATCTCAAATGATTTGCTTTTCGGAGAGTCTTAAAATGTAAAGTTACAGAATTATATATATATCAGCCTTTTTTTTTAGTAAATTACTGGTTCGTAACGTAGAATTTAGTTTTGTCTTCATTTTTGTAATGTTGCTAATTTACCAAAATAAAGTGAATCTGTAGCATCACTTTAACGACTCACATTGATGCAACCGGCTTATCTGCAGAGGTCAGAGGTCGCAGCTGTAAGTGATCAGGATCGAGTTCCATCAGACGAGTGGATCCAAAAGTTTTGCAGCTTCAACACGTGAGTCGGGTTCTGGTTCCTCCTGAAGCGGAACTGAAAGCGTCCACAGAGAGGAAGTTCTGATGCTTTCTCTCAACCATCAGCAGGTAAACGTCACCTGAAGTAGCGGCTCGGTTCTTCAGAACCTCCACCGTCAGCTACTGTACGAGCGACCCATCCAGATGACCAGAACCGATCGGCCGGTCCAGTCAGTACCTTTAGTTGTTAAAACTAGAACCGGATCTGGATGAGTTTAACCTGGAAGCCGAAGCGTTTCGGTTCTGCTTCTGCGTTTGAGGCAGCGTGACATTTTAAATAAAGTGGTAGGAATAGCGCCTGGTTTGGACCTCGGACCTCCACACAGAACATTCAGAACTTTCAGAGCATAACCCACTTTCTGCAGAACCAAAACGGGTCAGATGAATCAACCCAACAAAGCTTCAGCTGCTTCAGGGAACGACTTATTCATGCAGAATATCTGCAGGTTTTATGCCCCCTTGAATTCAATTTAAGACTGAAAAAACTAAACAGACCTGCCGTTACGAAAGCCTTTAACTGCCAGAGCTACAAAATCAATTCAGAAACAGCATCTCTTCTCTAACATAATGAGACAAAAAAATATCTTATTATGTTTTTAAAGAGATAGAAATCACATAAAACGCGTTTTCAAAAGTTAACCTCTGGCGAGAGTCAATGTCGTCCAAATAACTGGCAATAACTTCGCACTTGCAAAAAAAAGTTAGCTAGCTAAACGGCTAGCAAGGGTATATTAGCAGCTAGTTAGCATTAGCTTCAACTGTCATGAGTCACAGAACACAATGACAATGTTTGAATGCAAAAACTTTTGAACGACAGAAAAATTCCTGCAATAAAGTCAAAAATACGTATAATGCCAGATTAAATAGTTCTGTCGTGACAAAATTTAGGAAGAGTAATTAAGGTATTTAAGGCTAACCCGCATTTTTAAGAACATCCTGTCAGAAATAAACATTTAGTATCCAAGGTATTTACTAAAATTATTTCTTTAGTTTGCAATCAATATCTCAAGTTTAATGTATTTAACAAAAATCTGTTCCTTGGAGGCTAAAGTATTAGAACCATTTACAGAATTTGACTGGATAATTCAAACTGAAGAAAACATATTAATTAGTTTTCTGTTAATCTAAACTCTGCAAATGCTAATCTTTAGTTATTTTAATTTAGTCAGAAACATGAAATAAAACGGTGTTAAGCTTATTTGACTTTTAAAACTTCAACCTTTCAAACTCCAGACAGAGAAACCAGACAGCAGGATATCAGGGATTATTATTGGTCATAATTAACCAGACTTTTCTGCTTCTTTGCTTTAGCTTCTTTCATCATAACCTCTGAGATGCTCAGTGACTAAAAGTAAACATTATCAATGGGAAATTCCTCCAACAGGTCAGATATATTGGTGCTATGCAGAATTTGAATGAAATATAATATGCCACCGGACGCAGCAGCCAAGCAGGACTTTGTTTTTGTCATTTTGCACAACCTGCTATAATTTGGTGCATCTCTACAGGGGATATTTTTCAAACTGGCAATAAAATAAGACAAATGTACAGCAGAATAACAGCAGGAAATAAAACACAATTGATGCTTTCAGAGGCAAACCAATCAGGTTTATGCTTTAGTTACTGTTTTTTTGAAATTTCAGAAAAACCTAAATATTTTAAGACTAAAATATTTTTAAAAAATAAACATATTTTTTTAGGGGAAAATGAAGCAGGAGGTTTATAGATGCGTCCTATGCAGTAATGCGAGTCTAAACTAGTTTTAGTGATTTAACGGTGGGAACGCAGATCCACCGTTAAATGGGAGGGAAAAAAATCAACTCACATAAAAACATAATGTTCTCATTATGTTTTTAAAACGTCCCAAAATCAAATCAGTCGGTCGGCCTCCATTTTGTGTCTACGCGGGACGTCATCACGCAGCCAGTAGCAGAACGCACGCATGCGCATACAGCACCACAATAGCGCGACAGCTACAGAGATGAAAGAGGGAGATTCAACCGGCTCCAACAAACATTTGGACTTATTTTAGTTTTTAGATCAGTCCAAGAAGACTGATGTTAATTAGCTTAACCGAGCTCATATCGGTGAAAACGAAGATTACTTCGTAAACATCATAAATGAACGGCGCTAAGCTACAGGCTAAGGTAGACCAATACGCTGTGATTGGTCAGAAGTTTGTTGCCATGTTTCATGCAGAAATCCGCTTCCACGATCGGTTTTGCATGAATGCGGCACATTTTTAGGATTTTTCAATAATAACTAACAAAGCCTGTCAAATGGCTAAAAACTCCTGTAAGGAAATTTCAACGTCCTCGTCCACAGAGGAGGCTGTTTGTAGAAATATGGCGCTCTCTCTGTGACAGCTTCATGACAAAATGGAGAAAGGGAGTAATTACGTCTACATGCAAAAAATAAGTTTCAACGTCTTCATTTGTCATTTTGACTTGCAAAGCAAGCATTAATGCACACCATTAAAGGAGAAATAATTGTGAACACGGGGCGTGCCGTGGTGGCGTAGCGGTTAGCGCGACCCATATTTGGAGACCTTGAGTCCTCGACGCGGCCGTATGTCTTCCCTCCTCTCCTTCCCCGTTTCCTGTCAGCCTGCTGTCATATAAGGGGCACCAGAGCCACAAAAGACCCTGGAGGGGTAAAAAAAGTAATTCCCACCACTAGTTTCTATCATCTCAAACAACAAGGTGTTAAAATAACAATCTACCTGAGAATTCCTGAGGAACTTTTCCAGCAACCATGAGAGGAGATCTGGGCTCTTTTATTGGGATTAAAACTATAATTTAGCGTTCAGCAGGATTAAATCTGATCCAGAAACTGTCAGCTTTCACGCTTCCTCATTATCTGCATTCTGTCACCAGAGTTTTACATCTGAAGGTGAAGTGTGAACACATCACACACTGCAGCACTACATCACATTTACATTTATCATTCCCACATGCAAAAGTTTCTAAATCTGCGAGTTGAGGTCAGTTGAGATAAGATCTGCACAATGAGCCTCATTTAAAAGCAGAACATCAAACATCCTATCAGACAGATGAACTTTGACCCTGCAGGAATGCCCTGGAGCTCCTCAGGCGTTACCTCTTTTAAAGTTGTCCAGCGGGTCGTCCAGCATACGAGCCTTGGCCCGCATCGATCCTGGTTGCGGCCGATCCGCAGAGTCAGAAACACGAACCGCCTCACGCCATCGGCGCTGAACGCCGCTCCGACACAAAGGGAGGAAGCAGCAGCGCGGGGCAGAGAGAAGTGAGATCAGAGCCGCTGCTGTCACAATGCTGCCGTTTCAGAGTCGCTCCCACTTGCTGCATTCCCCCCCACTCCCACTCCACACCACAACGAGCCGCTTTCAGAACCAAGCAGGACCGGACTGGAGATTTATCAGCTCCCAGCAGGATAAAAACATCCAGAAACTTTTCTGTTTTGCTTCTTTTTTTTCTACTGATGACAGCTGCATGATGAAGAGCTGCCGTTAAAAGCTCGTTAAGAGGCGGCGTGATGAGGCGTTTCACAGATCTGAGAGAAGGAAGGAGTTCTGCTCTAATCTGAGCTTCATCTGCTGCATCAGAGCAGCGGATCCCTCTGAACTGATCCAGGACCGCAGCCGGACCAGACGAAGGCCGGCCGGCGTAAAGATCCCTGATCCTGCTGCTGAAAAAAAAAACTTCAATTCTACTGCAGAAAATGCAGATTCAATTTTTTCACATCTGATACCGATATCTGTTTAGTATTGGCTGATACCAGTTGATACAGAAAAGAAATGCTGAATTGACTACAAACGTTTTTAACACAAACACACTGTAAAAACACAAAATCTTACTAAATATTTTTGGTGTAGTTTCTAGTGCAAATATCTTAGTAAACTTGAAATAAAACCAACTTAAAAGTAACTTTTCAGCAAGATATAGAGGCTTGTTTTACGTAAATAATTCCTTAATATTGAAAGAGTCCTCGGTCCATTGGCAGGTAAATTAACTGACAACAAGGGAAAATATCTTATCAGTGAAATAATAAAAAATAAACAGCAACAAAATTTTCCTCAAATGATTAAGAAAGTACAGTTAGATTCTAAATCAAAAATAAAGATTACAGTCAAACGCAAAATTATTCATAAAGACATACAGTATATCAGTTTAGGGCTGCAGCTAATAATTATTTTAGTAATAGTATAATACTATTATAATTAATCGGATGAAAACATTGGCACATTCTGCAGATTTTTCATTTAACCATTTTTTCCCAGTACTATTTTTTATGTTTAAATACATCTTACAAACATATTTAACATACATTTTTTTCTACTTAATATTTATTTTTAAATGATTTGTTTTCAGTTTTTAAAACAAATAGTCTTTTCTGAATTTATTTATTAAAATATTCAGAAAGTAATGACTGGAAACTAAAGCGATGTCCATATAAATATTTTAAAACGACTGTGGAAAATGTATTAAAAGAGATTTACACAGTTATTTATTATTAAAGAAGCTAAGTGAAGAGGAATTGGGTGTTGTGTTCAGATTTTAGGAGAAAAATAATCATTTTATCTGTTTATGTTAAGTAAAAACAACTTTAATCTCCATTTATTGTAGGACAGACATAAAAACTTTCACTGTTCCTCTGCAGCAAACAGATCAACTTTCAATTATTTCTTCTTCTTTTTGTCAGGAAAAGCAGCACAGCTAATGTTGGTGTCATTTGAGCTTTAATCTTATAATTCTGCTCACTAACAGGAAACAGGAAGTTGAAGCAGACCAGAGATTCTCTGCTACAGAAACTAAATCTGACCTAATGACTTCAAGCATTAGATCAGAAATAAATCTGTTTTATTTAAGCTCCACACCCTGGCCTCGGTGGGGGAGGCAGCAGTTTGAGGGTCTGGACCACCGGAGGCATCAGATGGGCTGAAACCTTGTTCTTCGCCCACGTGTGACAAGGTCACAAGCTGTTGTTGCACAAAGGTCACTTAAACAAGGTCAGGCTTCTCAGATTGGCTGCTACGTGGTGCAGTTTGGAAAGTTACACACAAAATTTAACAGCATTAATTTGGGTAACTTTTTTCAGACAAAACCTTGAGGGTTACATTTTTATGTTATATACGAAATATATCGCTCTAGCTAAGAGTCTAGCACCAAACCAAATATTTAGTTGGCATGGTAAATAGTTAGTTGGAAGGTAAGAATATAATTAGTAAGCTAAAGATTTAGTTAGCTCAGAGCTAAATAAGCATTTAACAAGCTCAGAGTGAAATATTAGTTCATTAACTAAATATTAAGCTAGCTCTTAGCAAACTGCACATCTAACTAGCTCAGAGCTAAATATCTAGTGAGCTTATAAATATTTAGCTAAATATTTAGCTAGCTCAGAGCTATCTAAATGCCTAACTAAATCTGAGATGGATATTCAGCCTAAGCTAAATATTTAGTTCCATAAATAGTGAGCTATCAAAATTTATAAGCTACATATTTAACTAGTTCAAATCAAAATATTTAGTTCCTAAGCTAAAGATTTAGCTAGCTCAGAGTAATATATTTAGTTAGCAAGTTAAATATGTAGCTTCATAAATATTTAGTGAGCTAGCTAAATATTAAATAATTAGCTCTAAGCTAGCTAAATGATTAAGTACTTACGTAGTTTGCAGCTAAATAGTTAGGTTGCTAACTTTGGTTTGTTTATAAATTAATAAATAACATGATGAAATAAGAGCTTTGAAAAAAATTAACCCCCATTTTTTCTCTCGTGACTGGCGAAATAATCCAAATTATTGCTGTTCATTTTCAACTGCAACTTTGCAAACGGCCCCCAATGAGCTGCTGTGTTCGCATTAAGCTGAGAAGCAAAATATTAACAAATTCTTTGTGTGATGTTTCATGATCTGCAGGCATCTGATGCATAATTGAATAAGTCAGGAGTAAACAGGGATCAATATAAATATAAAAGCAATCCTTGGAGAATAAACAGCAGGTCTGGCCTTAAGGAACAACAGACAAGCTGAGCAGAGATGTCAGCAGGCAGCTGCAAGGTTTCCACTGTTCCTGACCAGCATCCATATTTCATTCACACACGCCTGCTAACTCGCTTAGCGCCCAGAGATGGAGCACAACGCACCATGAAAAACGCTGCTGCAGTCAATAAATACTCCAAGCTCGGTTCTGTCCGACTGCTGCGGAAAAATGCAGAAAACAAGATGATCTGCAGAGACCAGAATAATCAAAATTTTACACATAAAACAATGATGAAACATCCAAAAACTATCAAAATGTTCAATGAGGAGGAGTTCAGACCCCGGAAACGAAGCGATGGATTTATCTCCAGGCAACATCTCAGCAGTTTGGGAGTTTTGGGTCATTTAAAGTCATTTCCTGTTTATTTGGGATCAAAACCCCAAAATGCTGCAGTAAGGTTATTTATTAGAAATCTATGACATGCTTTCAGCTGCCAGCTCTTTGTTCAACACTTTATTGAAGTAAAAATCAAACCTCCTGTTTCTTAAACTGTTTATTTTTTATAAGATATTCATATCCACATTGTAATATTTCAGTCTGAAATTCAGATCAGATCATTTCTGCCCCAAGTTAAAACAGAACTATCTGTTTTTGATGGAAAACGTAAAAAAATCAGGCAATATTATTAATCTTATCAATTAAGGTTTTCCATCTATTACTATGATTTTCACAGTAAAAGAGAGACTGCAATGGCTGCTGCAGCTTCCTGTTTATTAGATTCATGCAGCCTGTTCTGCTAGTGAGGCTCAGATGGAAGATGATGTAACAGAGAAGGCGGGGTTTAGAAAAAGCAGCTGAAACACTTCTAATTAAACTATACGACGTTCAAAGCAATTAATTATTCACCACCACATTTCAGACATAATTTATCAAATTATCTGCAGATACTTGAACAGTAGGTTATATCCATAATTGTTATTTTGATTTTAAACTAGAGACTTCTGTAAAAATAAAATAAATATTAAGAAAAATGCTTAGTATACTGCATGTTAAATCCTTTTGCTCTTATTGGGTAAAACAGAGGACATAAGCTGAAATAAGTTGAAGAACATGGCCGCTTCAAAAACAGGAAGTGGACTACAGCGCAGGGCATTCTGGGTAAATACAACCAAACCAAACAGTCTTTCATTAGCGAGAGGAAATGGCTCATGCTCTTTTGAAATTCTCCAACCACTAAAATCTGACGCCTCCATTTCTATATCCATTTGGAGAATAACAAAGTTTTGGAGGTTTTTGTGTCCAAGAACCTTCAGTGGTTCTTGGTGCAGCGCCCCCACAGGCCAGGAGGGGAACAGGTTTGACTCAGAGCAGAGAGAAAGAACCACAGAAGCTGGAAATGGAGCAAATGTTGAAACTTTGGTCCAAAATCAAACCAAATCAACCGGACTATCAGGTGTTGCTTGTGAAGTTAACAACTCTGATTCCTTCTCTAGCTGTGAGGCCGTTAAATGTCCTGAAATGACGTTTAAAATCCATCTGCTTTCTAACAAACAACTGAGTTTGTGCTGCAGCTTGATCCTCTGCTGGATCTCCTGATCCTAAGTCCAGGTGGAGTTAATGAGGGCTGAGCTCCACTAAGCAGCAGTAAGCCTCCAACAGGGATTGTTGAGAAACGAGGCGTGCTCCCAGCAGCTTCCTTTCCCAACTTTATACAAAACAAGAGATCTGACCAGTCCAATCACAGTGACTCTGGAGGAGCTGCAGAGGTCAGAACTCCAGATATCCAAACTTTATATCCTGTCATGATAAACAATGATGGTGGATGAAAAAACTGTGCCAAAAATTATTGCGATAAACAATATCGTTTTGAGACCATTTTTAAGTGGTAATAATTAAGATCAATAAACTTTCATTTCAGACAAACTGGAGCTTTTAAGACATTTAAATATCCAAAATAAATAAAACACATAAAATAAAGTCTCTAAACAAAATTGTTTATCTACCCTTTAGTGGAAAGATAAATGTGAGTAAAAAAAAAAAAGATTATACAAATGGAAATTATTGAGTTGTTTTTAATTTGTCCTGTTAATTGATTTACTGATTATTGCAACAGGCTTACAAGTGGCAAGAAGACAAATGTCTGCCAAGTATTGATAAATTCATGCCTCACATTTTTATGTGTAAAAACAAAGAGAAAAAACTAAATTTAAATTACTGTAGAAGTTGATTTGAGTTTTTATTAGCTAAATTATCACCATTAACAGAACTAATGGCTTTAAAAACATCCCTCTGTGTGAAATTAATCCTCATAATTTGTATTTTTCAACAATCAAACTCAATAAATGACATTTAGGACAAATAATAAGCTGTAAAAGTCGTATTGGAATCATCCGGTTTGGTTGAGTCGAGGTCACAGCGTCCCATCAGCAGCAGCTCCATCATTTATCAAACACCAGAGAAACGCCACACAAAACCATCTACAACCCAGACGGAGACGCGTCCTGCAGCAACACGGCCGTCTCCGGGGGACAGGTCCACTTCATTCAGACAAACGACAGAGCGACGACCTCTGCAGCACAAAACGATTAATTTCACTGTTAAATCTAAGCGCATTCACTCACCAGGCTCTGGATTTAAATAAAACACTGATGGTGAGATCTCACAGAGACGTTATGGAAAGAAGAAATTAGTTTTTCTCTTCACCAACAGCAGCTACCAGCTGTCTGTTCCCACAGACACAAAACAAGACGGACAGATTTCTGTCCAGCTCCATTAAAGCCAAAGAGTCCCTGGGTGAAGCAGCGGACGGACCGGAGAAGACACGGACAATTTTAGCAGCAACCTTTTGTTTTCAAAAAACAAACTTAAATTTAGATATTCCTTCAGAAAAAAACAAAACGCCATTTAGAAAGGATGAGGAAACTCGACAACCAGCAAGTCCACCTTAAAGTGGCTCAAAAACAAACAGCCGCCATGTTTCCATCCAATCGTCACTTTTAAAATGTCGCAAAGACAAACGAGAAATAGTCGCATTTCCATCTGCTGGTTTGAACGAATCAACACAGAGCGAAATTTCATCAACAGATGTTAATAAACAGGAAGCAGAGAGTGCAAACTAGACCATGTTAAAAAAAAAGTGAATTTTGGTGCCTCTGGTAAGGCACAGAGTCACCAGTGGATGGGAAACATGTTTCCTTTTAGTGTATTAATTTGTTTTTGGTAAATCCAAAAACTTTCTCAAGAGAGCATAAAACTTTTTTTTGTGAAATTGTGGAAATTATTTAGAATATTGCCGTTTTAATCGACCACAAATTAAATGCTTAAATATAAAAAAGAAAGTTACAAAAAAAGAAGAAATTTAAAGAAATTAGGAAATATAAATAATTTTGGTCCCAAAATGAGAGAAATTTATGATTTCTGATTGAAAAAGGTAAATAAAATATACAAACGAGTTGAGGCGCAATGCGATGCAGGATAACTGCAAATAGCCACACAACTGTAGCCGTTTGGTGATTAAAAACCAGCGGACACACCTCCAAATCGCGCGGCTGCCCGGTGCCTGGATGGAGACACCAGCTCCTTGACGATCTGCAGGACCTGCATGCTTATCCAGTGGGAGGAGCCATGAGGCGGCGGCTCTGGCGCCCCTCAGCCTCATCGCTCATCAGCTGGCCCGCAGCATGACTCCTCCAGGACGCTAGTTTCCAGTGAAATCAAGGCTCTCTTCCTGCTTCCTGGGTGTTGGGTGTCTTCAGTATTTCCTCCACTAACCGTCCGTCATGCTGCTTCACCTGCGTTGAGCGGCGCCCCGGGGCGACAGGAAGCAGCAGCACGGCAATGCCCTCTCCGCTGCCGGCCTCGTCATGCCGCGTGCGATCCGGAGCGGAGCCGTCCTCCACCAGCTTCTTTCCGTCCCCGGCTGGATGCTGCAGATCAAAAGGTCCTGAGCGGTGGAACTTCCTGCTGCAGTTGGCTCCTCGATCTGCTCTTCACATCCTGCAGATCCTAATTAACGAGCCTGCAGCTCTTCCCTCCTCTCCTCTCATCGTGTTTCTGCTGTGGAGCGGAAACATGAGCAGAATGCAGACGGCTGAACGAGCACGGATGATTTGTACCACCCAGGTAACGCCTTCTCGCTCCATCCTGCCTCCTTCTGCTGCTCTGATCATTTTCATCCAACAGCCATGAAATTAAAGCCGTTAAATTAGCTGTTTTTACTGGAATGAGCCTCAGGAAAAGCTGCCAGTTTTCCATCTGATCATCAGAGTTTCTACAGAAATTGGAGCTTTTATTTCATCATTATTGCAGAAATGAGTCGATACAGATGAATTAAAGGATCATATTTGATTTGCATTCAGATTAAATCATATTTAACATGAAATTATGTTTTTCTCATAAAGTTTATCATTTGTTAAGATAAAAATAATTCATCATTGTCAAGATAAATTTCAATTAATGATGTTTAAAATTCCCCAAATCTGACTGTAATACCAGGATTATGAAAATACATAATTCTTATCCCATTAATCTTGCATATTATTGCAAAAATTATTCTGTCATATTAAAAATTAGGTCATATTTAATATGTAGAAATTATTTTTTCTCATGGCTATTTATTGTATCGTTTATCATTTATAATATTGTTTAAAACTGTCCCTAATGTTGGGATTGTTACTTTTATAATTCTCTTGTTTGTTTGCTGAAAAGTTTCAATAAATACCAATAATTCTGAATATTTCTCATTATTCTTGCAGAAATGAGTCTTGCTGCAGATGAATTAGAAGATCGTATTTGAATGCGATGTTTTTTCGTATCATATATCATTTATTGTGATAAGATTTGGATTTATTGTTTTCATGATAAATTCCAATTAATTTTGTTTAAAATCCCCCCAAACTGTCTGGAATGTTAGTTTTACTATTTTCTCTACTGTTTCAATGAAAAATATCAATAAATACCAAAACATGCAAATTATGATTAATGGGAATTACTGAGCAGATTAGTGGTTCAAATCACACTTTTTTATGTGACTGGTGTCCTAAAGAAGCACATTGGAAACAAGAAAGTTTTTGTATTGTGGTTAAAGAACAGATTAAAACTATAAATGTATTTGGTGTTAACTTTATATGGCTAATTAATTCAATAATTTTCACAGCAAAAATGTTTTTTGAATTGAAAATATTCCTTATTTTGTTGATATACAAGCTGCACTAAAATTAATTTCTATTTTTTAAAAAGGAGAATGTAAAGCTTCATGTGTTGGATGGAGATCCTGCAGCAGCAGAAAGCGTTTCTGGTTCCAACAGCCATAAAACAATGTTCAAATGATCCAAACATGAAAACCAGGCTCAGTTTCAGTGTGACCACACACACACACCTCACACACACACACACCCCCCCCCACACACACACACACCCCACACACTGCATGAAGCTCTGTGATAAAGTGTCAGTGTATTTGTCTCCTCCGGCTGTTCAACAGAAAACCCAATTACTGCATGGCTGGACTCTGCAGCTGCTGTTGCTACGGTTACGACCCGGCGTTGCTAGGCTGTGACCCCACTCAGCGAGGTGAAGATTGTTACAAACACAAAAGCGAGAAGCTTTTAGTGTCATTTATGAAAGCATCACATAACTGACCAGAAATTACCAGAAAATGTTTCATTTTATTTCCAAAAGAAAAAACAGGAATCTGGAGCGAAAGTTTTAATTTATCGCATATTTTCAGAAACATTCACGATAAATTCCTCAAACATCTGAGCAAACTCTGTGAAGTTATCAACAATCTTCTGGTATAAATCTATTTTTCTATGGGCGGTCCAATAGGAACGAAGATGTTAACAGGAATAAGCAATAAATCAATTACACACACAATAAATTCAAATAATAAAAAATGTATAGTGTTATTCTTCCCTTTAATGTAGATGCAAAGCCGCCATTTTGATAAACGCTGCAAACATTTAACAACCAGTATGAAGTACTTACTTTTCACTTCCTGCCACTTTTTCCTGTCTAAGCTCAATGATTATTATTCTTCTTTAAATGCAATTTTAGATTTTATAATTCACGTTTGTTTATTTTGGATTTTTAAATTGTTTTCCGGTGTGAAATGGTCTGTAGAAATTAAAGTTTTTAATAATGTAGTGTTAAATTAGTTTAAAATGGTCTCAAAATGATAATATTATCATTTATCGCAATAATTTATGGCACAATTTATCATCCAGCTAAATGTGTGATTGTGACCAGGCTAAACGGACCTCTACTGCCCCCTAGTGGTGCGTTAAAGTCGACTCACATGAGTCAGGACTCATTCAATGCGATTCAGAATCGATATACAAAAATAATAAAACTAATCCGCAGTCTGTCGGCATCCATTTTGTAACTATGTGGCACATCGTGTAGTCGTCATGGAGACGGTACACAAACGCAAAAACTACAAAATGAAAGAGATTTAACCGGCCCAGTCTTTCAATAGATTAACCCAGAAATCATTTCTAATACTCATTTGGATTAAAAATTGATCTTGGATAAAATCGTGAGATAGTAAAATATTCCCACTGTTAGTAAAAAAATTCTCTCCCAACTCAACGTGAATATCTGGAAGTTTTCAACCAACCAGGAAAAGGTCATCGCCCTCCTCGTTAAATCAGGACTTATTGATTAAACTGATTTTTTAGTGCAAATTGTCTCAAGAAAATTAAACAGAACCCTTCTGTCAACACGAAGTAGGCAAAAAGGTGGATGTGAGGGAACCATCGAGCTACACCTATTTTTATCCGCCTCTTTCAAGCCTCAACAAGACAGAATCAATCAATCTGCATCTCCAGAGGATCGGCTGAAGGTCTGGATGAGAGCGGAGCGGGCAGCGGGCCTCCTGAGGCGAAATGGATCGAGTTTCGACCGGGAGAGGAAGCAGGACGGAGCCGACCAACAATCAGCAGGTCAATAAATTCTCATCAGATTTTCCTCAGCAGATTGGAAGGGGAGAGAATCCGTCGGTGTGTTTTAATCTACAGCTGGAGGTCAGGATGACGGAGGTGAGTGAAAACAGATCAAACTAGAGCCGGAACAACGTTAAAAACACAGAGGTAATTAATTATATTTCTAAAAACCATCCAGGACTCTTCAGATCTAAACTAGTTTACTGGTTTTATTGAGTTTAGGTTCAATGTCTGGATTTTTTACTTTGTTAAAAACATAAAATATTCCATTTATCTTATCTCAGAATTATTCTAATAAGTCAGGATGGATAGATGGATGGACAAGTGAAAACGACGAACCATTGGATGAATCGATAGCTGGTTGGATGGACAGACAATAGTTGGATGCATAGATGGATGGATGAGCAGATGTACAGATGGATGGATGGATGTTTAAACATCAGGAATGTTTCTTCCTGCTCTCCTCTGGATTCTAACAACTTCCTCTCCTCGCAAATGTTTCTCAAAACCAAAAAACATTTGGTTTGAGTGATGCTGACTCCCACCTGCAGGTGGCAGTGTTTCTTAATTCTACCCACTGCTGCCTCAGCCATCTTGTTAAGTTTCCGTCCGTTATCAAAATGGCGAGTACCAAAATCGAGCTATCTATGTTCTTTAAAGAGTTAATATGCGTCTGCTCATGTTTTTCTTCAATATGTGGATTTTTGGATTTCATGGGGAAAAAATATTGCAAATATTCATAAAGTAGCGCCACAAAACCCAAGATTTTGATAGTAAAAAATCAAAGAAAAAAGTGTTCAAAAGGTTCCTACAGGCACCTATTTTCCTTCCACCAAACTTTCCATGAATATGCATACAGCACTCTACGTGACCATTATGGAGCATTTCTGAATTAAATATCTTTTTTTAAATTGGGCTGATGTAATATTTGTTATTATTGCTTAATTGTGTCTCCTAATTACTCCTCAGATGATGACATGAACATCAGTGGTACTAAAAGAAAGTCCAGCTCCCTGTTGCATTCAGCCAGAACTGAAAGCTCTCGTGGTGCATTCAGGTACAGCTGGAAACCAACTGCAGTCAGTTCTGTACTGGCTGCAGGCCAATTCAGAACCAGGCTGAAAGTCATTTAATATTCTGTATTTTAACTTTTCCGATTGCTAAAATCAGTAAATATCTGTTTATATCTGCCAGAACTGATATGTTTGCGTATTATTTCCCCCAGGATTCTCATAAATATTCTTTAAAAGTTTCAATCTAAAATATTAAAATGTCTTAATAATTTAAACCATTCCACTGGTTTTATTTAGCTTTTTAGCAGAAGAATAGAGAGTCTGGATGTTTTAGTTGCACTTATTTTTGTCCTCCCTCAACCAGACAGAATCGATACGCAACAATCTGCATTTCCACAGAATCTGCTGAAGATTTCAAAATAAAAGCCTCTGGAGGAAAAATGGAAGCTTTTACGATAACAATCACGTTTCACTTCCTTCACCTTTATTTTCTGTCATATCTGAGGTGAAAAACGAACCAATCTGCTCGGCAGCCATCATTCATAACGTCCATTAAATGTTGAAGGGAAGCTAAATGCTATCTGAAGCGCTGACTCCACGTTTCCCTCCTCACTCCGACTTTCCCGCTTCCTGTCCTGCTGTTCTGCCTGGCACACTTCCTGTTTGCCTGCCCCCGTGTCACTTCCTGCTCAAAGCAAGCAGCTTTTTTATTTCACGTTTTTCTATAATTGAGCATTGAAAAGTCGCTACATTCATCCAACACATGAATAATAAATCTAGAACTGTGAAAACAAAAACAAAGAGAAAAGCACAGCGTATATAAATGTAGAAGTTTTAAAAGAAACAAAATTATTGTCTTAATGAAACAAAACTATTGTCTTAATGAACATACAAAAGGAAAAAAGATCAGGACAGAATTTTCTGAGAATTATAACTTCATCGAGTTCCTAAATAAATTTAAACACAATCCCATTTTATTATGAATCATTTCTGAATTAAAATCTTTTTTATGTAATATATGTAGTAACGGCTTCCTACAACCTAAACGTCCTGCTGTGGAGTTCCTCACGGCCGTGCGCTCGGTCCTGTCAGTAGTTTGTAATTATTGTGCTTGTATCTCTGGCGGTACATCAGAGTGAGTTCCTCCTGCTCTGCCGTGTTTCCTGGGTGTTTTTCAGGACCAACTCGCTCTGACGCTGGAATAATTACAACACCAGCTTCAGGTCTGCAAGACGCAGCTTGTCCAACGTCTCCACACTGAGGACGGATGGATCAAACTTTCTGAGGACAGCAGATAAAAACACGGCAGAGCTGCTCGGCTCACCATGGCAACCAAATACAGAGCGACCATGAACGGCTTGCGGAGAGGAAACACGTCTCTGTTTGTGTGAAGGGTGAAGGAAACAAGCTGCAGCTCCAATCTGAGGTGTTTTTTATTATCTGTAGCAAAGTTTCAGCTTTTTACTCAAACATCTGCAGCTGAATTACCTTCAGTTTAGTTTCCCTGAATCTGCAGGGAGTTTCAGCTGTAATAAAAGCTCGATTTTATCCTTTTATGGCCTGATAACACGTTTGTTCCTCAGTCCACAGAAACCGAGACTAACACTCAAGGTCTGCTGGAAATGTAGCAAACACCGAGATTAAAGAGCAAATTCATCCAAACATTCAGCGTTACAGGAAAACTGCGCAGGCTCCTTTCACTCTTCCTTTCTTTAAAAGCTGCATCAGATGTAGAGAAAATTTAAACACTCAACAGATTCTGACAAAAATAATCCTGAATCTAAACGTTTTCCAGTTAAAAAGCATCTAAATTCCCAAAGTTAGGATGATGGATCAGCAAGTGGAGTTCAGAAATTAAAATAAGCAATAAAAACAATAAATGTTTGTAAATATTTATGTTACAATGCTTAAAGAGATAAAAATAAAACTGCTGTTTGTGTTATTATTTTACCAGTTTAATGGGGAATTTGCTGCTGTTACCAAATTTATCAAACAGACACACAAGATCCAATTAATCAATGACAATAATTTCTAACAACTTGAGATCATTTTAATTGTTGATAAAGATTTTTTGACATTTTGTCGATCCATTTTTGCTTTCTGAGCAGCAGTTTATTTTCTACTGCATCTTTTCAAGCCATCACAGGTAGAAACTGAACTAGGGCTAAACCGATTGGTCGCGATTAATCGATTATTGAAATAATCGTCAACTGATTTAGTAGATTAATCGCTAGACTCAGAAAAAGGCTGTTTAAATCAGTTCTACACTGAACTAAAGTAGCAGTTTTAGCTTCACCTGCTTTAAATTCTGTAAACAAATAAAATAAAATCCAATATTAATGAGCTTTTGCATCCATTTATTAAATTAAAAAGTAATCAATATATCAAATGTTTCTTTTCTTATTGGAAAAAAAGGATAAAATTGCTTATTTTCATCTTTTTTCTAATATATAAAATAAGCTGAAGTGGTTAAATAAAAAAATCTGCTTTTTTATGTAACTACTTGATTAATGGTGAGAATAACTGATTACTACAATAATCATCAGCTGCAGCAGTACATTAAACTCATTTCTGTGACAACTCAGAGTGGAGATGGAGGTAAACAGACCACAGCCAGGACTCTAAATGGAAACAAAGTGAAACTTAAACTAGAGTCACACCCGCTGCAAAACCTGCTTCTGTAAAGGAAACTAAACTTTGAGCTGCATGCCAGAACCAAAGACAACTAAATGTTTCTGTACCGAGGAGTTGGCCAACATCCCTCCAGAGATCCGACTCTTCTGGTTTCTAAGTCCCTTCCATTGAACTCTGGAACATTTCTGACTTTATTTGACTTTAGTCATGGATCCCAGGGTTTGGAGCCTCGGTTTGCTCATGGTTCAACAGGTTTGGGGTCACTGGTGCAGCTTCCTTCTGTTGCCCTGATAACTCCAGCAGAGCTTCCTTCCTGTAAGACCGACCAATCACACCTTTAGCACATCGTTTGACATCCAACGCAACGAGTGAAGCTGGAAAAACAGCATTCTTCACTTCAGACACTGGGTCAGAACCTGCAGCTTCCAGTCTTCAAACGTCACATAAAACATTTAAAGGAAAAGGAATGGTCTCTGAAATTACAATAGTGGGTACATTTCTGCTAAGCTGCTAATCCGCTAATAGCTAAGCTAGCTTTGGAAATGATTAGCGTGCTTAGCTTCCCCTAAATTATTTTTCAGGGTAAATTCTAAAGCGCTAATTCAATTAGCTGTTGTATAAACAGTTGAATAAAGTTTATCATCCTATTCATGCTCTTATTTTGAAGGTGGTGATGCTGCTGTTCTCTTTCCTGTCTTCCCATTCTCTCTTTTCTGAAGCCCTACTGTTGATCACTGTGAACAGAATTACCAATACTCAACAAATATGAAACTGAAACTATGAGTGAAACATCTGTACCAAACAAACCGTGTAATGACAAATTCGCCCCTGTAAGGGGCGATATACTACATTGTAGCATTTGTTCCCGAGACAAAATGGGATCAACATTTTAATTGGCACATTAGCATTAGTTTCTGCTAAATACTATGTCATTGTAGCTCGTTAACGAGGCTAGCGTTTTAGCTAACGGCGCCCACATTTGAGTAATTATAATACACATTTATTCAATTTTTCACTTCAATATTTCAGATTAAACACATTTTAATATTGAACAAAGATAACCTGAGGAAATATAAAATGTTTTGTAAAAATGTGATAAGGGAAAAATAATCTATCCACACCAAACTGGCACCGTGTGGAAAAGTATTTACCCCCTAACCTTCGTTCTGCTCTGCTATCACCAGCTAGCGGTTTCCGCTGTGCAGAAGCTCAGGCTTCAGAGGACAGATTCCTCTCAGATTGCTGCCGAGTCGTGTGGCTTTAAAGAAGAATGGGAGGAAACTCTCCGAGGAGAGATAATCAATCTGAAGGTTTATGCTCTGCAGTAAGTGAATTACATCTCCACAGCTTCTGCTTCAGAGGAATCTGTGCCACGCTGATAAAACAGCTGGCAAAACAAGGCGGTTTCTGGAAAGACCGACCACAAAAAAAGAGGTTTACTGCTGCTGCTGGGAAAACAGTTATAAAAAACCCTCTAATGTTGCTACTGTGCACTTCAATGTGTCATCTGGTTGGAAATCTGCTCTGACCTTTAACCTGCTAATCCTCATTCAAGTTCAAATTGGCAGCAGGGAATGCTGGAGGGGATAAATCCTGGTGGAGGCAAGGAGGAACCCGCCCGACTGGTGCAGCCGCCTCTTTCCTCAGATGTTTCCCAACAGTTACAACCTTCCTAGCAAGCAGACTTGAGTCACTCTGGGCTGAGATGTGTCAGAGGAGGCCTCCGAGTGCAGCCGTGCAAACAAAAACAAAGCAAAAATAACTGGAAACACCAGGGAGCAATTTGGAAATGAAGAGGCAGCCATAACAACCACTGCTGCATAAACGCATTAGCAGCGGTGCTATTAGAGAGGAACTGTGGAGGAGTTATTTGGAGCTGCAGTGAGTAGGATGCTGAATGACAGGAGCTGCAGGGACATGTTGGGCCCTTCAGCCGACATCTACCCAACACAACAAGCACAAAAGGCTCAGCTGAGAGCAGCACACCCCCACTAAACAACCAAAACAAACCGTCTGAAGCCTTAAAGGGACCCAATACACTAAATTCACATTTTGAACGTTTTTATTCTCCCAGTCGGGTCTCCACTGCTTCTAAAACAACACCAACTACAAAGACTGCTGTTTTTGGCCAATAGGTTTATGATTTCTGGTGTCTGGAAAATGAGCCGTTACCTAGCAACCAGAGTTCGGTCAGCTGGTACAATGGCTGCTGGAAAAGACAACCGTTTTGCTGTCGACTTGCCATCCAGAAACTACTTAGAATAGAATAGAAGTACTTTATTCATCCCAGCAGGGAAATTACTTCGCAGTTGCAGCATAGAGACAAGACAAGAGACAAGACACTTACTGCATCATTCTGTTTGGTTGTGCAGAAGGCTCTACTTCTGCTTTTCAAAGACGTACGGTTGTATAATTGTGCATCTGTTTGCAGACATCTTCACATGTAGAGGACGTCATCTCTACATGACTCCAGATGTTTTGTTTGTTAATATTTCCAGCATGAAATCAGGTCAAAACTTTTATTTTGCTTAATTTTCCTCGTCCTTATCCACCTGACTAAACCTATCAACAGAGTATCTATTTTTAATTACATTAACAGTGATTATTTCTTTAAATTTCACCAATAAACAAAACTTGCATCACTAACAAAAACACTAATAACAATAAACAGTAATTATATTAATAATAATATTTTTCTATGAACAGTTTCAATTGGGATTTTGCTCAATTTTCAAATTATTCCACAGTTTGACTCTAATTTTATTTGAATAGTTTCGAATTTGCAGATTTTAAAACTCTGATTCACTTATTAACTTATAAATTGTCAATTAGTTTTAAACAATTTTTGAATGTTTTCTGGTAATTGTTTGTTTTTGGCTGCATAAGGAACTAGAGCTGTTTCACTATACGAATGAACTTTAATCATTTAGATTTTATAAATAGTTTTTTTCTAAATATCGATTAGTATTATTGCTCTTTTTTCTAGTATTGTAAATCTTGTACTATAGTTTTGTAATTACTGCCCAGGTTTCGGGTTGGATTTGTGGTTTTGTGATATTTTTTGAGACTTTGACCGTATCTGATACTCCTGTGTTTTCTAGCTTTTAATCAGAGCTACAGGTTTTTGTGGAAAGGCGTAATGACCTGTTTGGTCTGAGCGCTGCAGCGTAGCGAACGCGGCCGAGTCGAGCAGATGGAGACCAGATGAGGCTGAGCAGCAGATAATTACAGCCCACTGCAGCCAGACGCACCGGCTGACATCCGTCTGCCTCCGACAGGCTGGGAGGAAGGTGTGAGTTAGGTGAAGGACAGATCGGTGGGTCTGACCTACAAACCGTCCTCCTACTGAAGGAAACGCCTCAAAATGTCACATTAGATGATTTACAACATGCAGGAGATCAACTTCTAGCTTCATTCTGACATTTTTTAATCAACAGAAAGGAGTCCTGAGTTTAGTTTGGTTGTTTTCTGGACAGAATAACCAACAGAGCTGTCATTAACTTTCTACTGAGTCCATATAGTGATATTAAAGTACAATCCTGCACTTTTAAAGTAAAACCTTAACAGATTCAATACACATCTTTAAAGAACTTGTGTCTCTGTTGTGATCTAAAAGCATTTAAAGAGTAAAACTGATATAAACTGGTTTTATTCTACATAACTCCAACAAAACGATACAAAGCGTCTCTTCCTCATTTCTCAGGTTGTTCTGGTTTGATGGGACCAAAATGGAGCTTCATCAGACAAACACTCCATCAACACCGTAAAGCACGGCGGTGGCAGCATCATGTCAGACAGAGAACATTTATTTTCCATCAGGACAACGACCCGAAGCATTTAGCTACAGCTGAGCGAAAACAAGGTGCAGGTTCTGCAGTGGCCTAGTCAAAGCCCAGACCTGTTCACAGCTGAACAGTTTAGCAGGAAAACTAAAACCAATCCAGGTGTAAACACTAAATACTGAATATTTATGCAACGACTTATTTTATGTCACATATTTTATTTAATTGTTTTTATGTTACAGAAATCAGTTTTCACGGAGTTTTCTTTGACAGAAAAATCTTTTTTTTGCTCCTGATTGATTCAAAAAAGCTGAAACTTCAATGGGAGTGAAAACTTCCTACAGGCTTTGGAAGTTAAGGAACGGTTTTGGGTGAGATATGAACCAACTGGACCTCTTCAGGAACCAGATGGTTGGTTCAGTGGCGTTTCCAGAACCAGAACCAAACATGATCATAAATCCTGAACTGAAGCTGCTGGTTTCTATTCCTGCAGTGCAGAAGAATCAGAACCGGCTCCAATATGAACCTCTAACTTCTCTTCTGCTGATCCTCATAAAAACGTAGAAGCCCCGGCCAATCGGATCCGACCTCGTTAAGAGTCTCATTAGCAGCAGAGTGAGCCAGCTCTCCCCCTCTCTGTGCTGCTGGGGGGTAATTAAGGTAATTAGTTCAGGGTATCAACATCGTCAAGCGTCTCCAGGCGAGTCCATCAAAGGTTGGGATGAATAATGGAGGACATGAAAGACCTTTCCTCAGATCTGCTTGCTGAGCTCATTCAGCTCACATTAAAGCAACAAAATCATCGTTGGTTTTGTTGATTTATTAATCAGCGTTTCCAGTTTCAGTCGACGCTTTATAGAAAACAAGATGAAAACAAGATGGACGCTACTTTTTACATTTTGTCAAATTCTGACCAAAAATATTAGTGGATTTTATGAGACTTAGCAACACATGGTGTAGATGTTAAAGGGTTAATAGAGGAGCCATGCTGGGATGACTTCCTGAAGGCGGAGCTTCAGACAGAGCGGCGGTTTTTAAAGAGACAGGCGATAAATCCAGAAGTTACATTTCTTTGAAATATGTAGCATTTTTATATCAACTGAAGGTAACATAATTACTTGATCCTGCTATAAAATGGCTGCCATGTGTCTGGAAAACACACAATACTGTCCCTTTAACGGGGAAGACTAAGATGGCTGAATCAATACATGCATATTAATGGAAAGTTAAGTGGAAGGACAAAAGTTTGATTATGAAACAAAGATGATTTAAGACTTTGTTTCTGAAGCTTCTGTAAGCTGAAACATTTAATAATCTTAATCATGAAGTAATAATAGATACTGCATAGATACAGTAATAAATATCTGCTCTACTGTAATAGATACAGTGATAATAGATACTGCAGCAGCAGCAGGATGATGTCAGAGGCAGCAGAACCTCCCAGAGCTGCAGTCCTGGAGGGAAACACTGAACAACTGGACCGTGACACATAAAACCAACCAGAAACAGAAAAATGTAACACTGAAAAGCCAAAAACAGCAAAAGGAGAAACGACATGTGAAGGGTTTCCAACGCAGCGCTGAGCTGAGACCTGATGATCCGGATCAGAACCGGATGTGAACGAGTTCTGGTCTGACATTAAAAGGAAACTTTTCAACTCAAATTCCAAGAGTTGTTGGTTCTTATTAGAGAAACTATTAAAACAGAAATTAGTTTTAATACGAATCTATGACAGAAATGCCTGTAGAATGAATGAATGAATGAATGAACAATATTTCTCTCCCAGAGAACAAGTCTATTTTCATTATCAAGTTTCGTTTTCCAAAACATTTTCACTCAGAAAACTGATCATTACCAGAACCAGAACCAACCAGAACCGGATCACTGAAACAGCTTCAGAGCCAGATTTAAACCTGAGAACTGATCAGATATTCAGCAAGAAAAACTGCAAATGAGTCTCAACCAAAGTGAGCTAATAGAATAGAGTAGAACAGAACAGAATAGAATAGAGTAAAGTAGAATATAGTAGAATAGAATAGAGTAGAACAGAACAGAGTAGAACAGAGTAAAGTAGAGTAGAATAGAACAGAACAGAACAGAATAGAGTAGAATAGAATAGAGTAGAACAGAACAGAGTAGAATAGAGTAGAACAGAATAGAACAGAGTAGAGTAGAATAGAGTAGAATAGAATAGAGTAGAACAGAACAGAGTAAAATAGAGTAGAACAGAATAGAACAGAGTAGAGTAGAATATAGTAGAATAGAATAGAGTAGAACAGAACAGAGTAGAACAGAGTAAAGTAGAGTAGAATAGAACAGAACAGAACAGAGTAGAGTAGAATAGAGTAGAATAGAATAGAGTAGAACAGAACAGAGTAGAACAGAGTAAAGTAGAGTAGAATAGAACAGAACAGAACAGAGTAGAGTAGAATAGAATAGAGTAGAAATTCTCCACAAGGAATAAATAACTGAGTATTTTTTGCATCAAAACGGTGATAAATATTTCTAGGCAGCTTCTATTAACTTTCGCTGTGTCAGAATTCACTGCTAAAAACTCAGAACAGAATAAAACCTGAACTGAAAAATGTTCTCAGATTTCCAGATTTTTGGACCAGCATCAGTCAGAGCATCAAACTGGTCCCACTTACTCATGGTGGGAGCGCGGGGGCGGGGGGCAGGACGAGGCCTGGGTGGGGCAGGTGAGGCTGATCTCCACTGGGTCCTTCTGAGAGGAACTCATGACCTGCAGAGGAACCAGAACCAGAATCATTCTGACAGCAAAATCACCAAAACTTTGATTCCTAAAGACATGAAACATCTTTAATCTGCCGTAGAACAAAGATTCAATCTGAACTTTGTGTTCAGATTTTGTGTCTGGACAGCGTTATGAGAACAAACATGGCTTCCCTCGGCTGAGTGAAGGCGAGTTTCTGGTAACAACCGCCTTCTCGGGGACAGAAATGTCGGCGGGTAAATTACCCGCTGTGTGTTGGAGCCGTTAGCGGCGCGCCGATACTCCGGACCAGATTACAGTAATCTGAGGACGGCGTGTGGTGATGGGGGTAATTTGATCGCTGCAGGGAAAGGATGCAGGTGACGGAGAAACGAAGCAGATGTGAAGGACTGAAAAAATAATAAATAAATCTTTATTTAGGTTAAAAAAAATATGATTTTATTCATTATATACAGTAAATGATAATAAATATTCAATTCTAGTTAAGTTGTTTTATTTTTATTTCTTATGGCCTAAACCTTAATGGGGAAGACTAACATAATAATGGAAAGTTAAGTGGAAGGAAAAAGTTCAGAAGATTGTGAAGCAAAAGTGATTTTTTGGAGAATTTGAGCTGCACTGCTGGACTATTTCAACCCGTCACAGAGTGTGGATACCGCAGAGACCTGCCACCACAACAAACTTTACTTTCCACACTTCCTGCCAGGTTGGCGTTTTCTCCAAATGTCTGATCTCACTCCTTTTTTTTAAATGACTAACAGCAACTCATTTAAAGCCTCTCTGATCTGAACTATGAAAAATTAGGTTCAAACTAAATGTTTACTTTAGTAATATTTAGTTTGGAGCTAAATATTTAAATTGGCTAGCAAAAATGTTGTTTGTAAATTAATAAATAAGTAGCTAGCTAAATATTTAGTTAGCTCTAAGCATGCTAACTCCAACTTAAAGATTTAAAACTAAATAGTTTTGAACAACATGGTGTAAACTGTGTGACTTTATAAAAGTCACCTCATCAACCAATCAGAGCAAAGCGTCTGCAGAAGAACCAAACCTGCCAGAAACCCCCAACAGAACCAGTTTCAGGCTAAAAGCTTAAAATAGACTCGTGATTTCAGCAGACACAGAAAGGAGAAATATTTTAGTGAAGCGCATTCATATCCAGAATGACGACACATTTCCCCGCGTCGAGTCAAACAGCTTCAGGTTTTATGAACTGAACTTCAAACTTCCTCAAGCTGCAATAAAACATCACAATGAAATCTTCTACAGGCTCTTAAATTAAAGGAAGGAAACGGCTTTTATACGGTTTCCTGTGAGAGGTGAAGGTCGTCCAGTCCAGCAGAAACAGAACCGCTTTGGTTCAGTGAGAGAAGTGGAGCTCCTGCTCTCACAGTGCGGGTTAGCCGCTACCGATCAGAAACCGGCCCAAACGGACGCATCGGATCAGAAACAGAGCAGCACAAACACAAACTGGCTGGATCTCCTCCAGAGTCCAGCAGGACGGTCAGCATCCGGAGCCGCAGCGAGTCAGAGGATCAGCAGCCATTAAAGCCCAACGCCACGGCCGTCTGATGTCACTTAATTCATTATTTCAGTAATAATTTCATGCTAATGCGGTAAAAGATTAACTATTTCTATTAACTATTATCTGTAAAACTTTCACTTCACAAGGAGTTTGACATTCCTGATTCCCATTGTTTATTTCTCATGTTGGAGTTTTCATAAAATTATTACTTTATTCTCATATTATTTCAACTCTGTTGTATTCTGGTAATATTATGACATTGTTCTTGTAATTAAAAATTAAAAAATATAGCTTGGTTCATCATAGAGTTGACCTAAAAGTTCAAATACAAAATGAGTATGCTGATGAAAACAAATTCAGATTTTCAAAAAATTAAATCTTCAAAAACCAAAAATGTATCGCCCATCACAAACATATTCTTTGAAAACGACATTTTCCCCTAGATTAGACTCCAAATGGCTCTTGGATTAAAAACCAAACTTTAAAGCTCAGCGAATGATCCGTGATCCAGGTTGAACTGGGTCGTTTTTTTCTGCGTTTTCACCAGAAAAATGACCCAAAAACATCCAGTCACTTCAGCACAGACACCAAATCAACCTTCCTCCACGTCGACTGCAACAACAGGAAGGAAAACTAAGAATCATGGATGAATTTTCTGTCTGCAAAATACAAAACCAAGAAAAACAAATAATTTGAAGACAAAAAGTAAAATTCAGACGAGAACTTTGACAAGTTCTGGATGGAAGGTTCTGTTGCTACGAAACGGACCCTGAGAGTCTGGGAAGCCATGTGACAAACGGGCAAATCCACTGCCCTTTCAACAGGAAAACACACACACACACACACACACACACACATGGTCGGGTTGATTCAATTGTCTGCAGCAGCTCTGCAGACCCTGCAGCACAGATTGAAAAGCAACTGGAGGAGGAGATGAACTAATCTGCAGCGGCTGACCCCGACGACTGTCAGCTTTTTCCATTTCCTGTCCGTCACGGAGCCTCAGATGGGCTCGGCTCCGGTCCAGGGCGCCCAGAGGACGAGGGGCGTCAGGGTTTGATTACTTATTCAAGAGTAAGAGCTCAGATGAAACTGCTGCGTTTAAAACCTGATGTTTGACTGGAATGACGACAAAAACGTATCCAAACCAACATGTCTCGTCCCGTATTTACCTCCAGACTTTGACTAGGCCTAGCCCTGTCACAATAACTACATTTTCTGGATGATAAATTGTCCCAGAGCTTATTGTGATAAACGATAATATCGTTGTTTTAAGACCATTTTTAAATAATATAATAGTAATGACATAATAAAACAAGAAAACATTCTCAAAGATAAATAAACTTTCAATTCTAATGAACATTTAAGATTTTAACATTTTAAATATCCAAATAAATAAACAAAATAACAGAAACAACAAATAAAATGGATTATTAAGTCTGTGGAAACAAAAATAATCCTTAAAAAAAGGTTTAGTTGAGACCAAAGAACCAGACTGAAGACTCTTATCAGCCAGTTTTTGACAGAACAGAAAAATGATAAATAACGCAGACATTGTTTTAATTTATCATAAGATTAATGGATTAATTGATTTATTTCTTATTGCAACAGGGCTATTTCACTACAAAACATTCAGATGTGGATTTACTGCTGTTCTTCTGCTGATCTGTTTCTCTCTGAAACCTTTTAGCCTACTTCATGTTGTCAGACTGGAACCACTAAATCAAGTTCCTGATTTGACTGGTTTCTGGCTTTGGTTCATGTTGTAAATCAAAGTTATTTCATTGTTTTACAAGCTTCACGCAGGTTTAGGTTGGTTTCAAAAATCCTTTTTTGCCATTTTCTTACTGAATAAAACAATAATTCATCCACATTTCTTTGTTTTCCTTCCTGTTGTTACAAGTCGACTGTTTCGCATTTGAAAAAAACACTTTAAACTAATTCTTATCTCCAGAAAATGAGGTCATTACCGAGCTAAGGGGAGTATGTTGCGTTTTCAGAGATAAGCAGCAGGAATGCAGAGATTGATAACAGATTCTCTTTGGTGAAAACAACTTCAGATCCAATCTGCAGCCAATATATCCTAATTTCTATCATTACAATAACATTTTATGCATGACTGCTTACACTTTGGCGCTGATAGTTTGAAATGACTAAGTGTTTGCTTTATTTTGGTTTTTATCTGCAGCTGAACACAAACGTGTAAAAGTTGAGCTGAATATTTTTGCAGGGCAGTGTATGGAACTCTAAAATGCCACGTCGTACAAAACGCAGCAGGATTCGTTTTTTGGAAAGGTCAGATTGTTGAAAACACGCAGCGTTGTTCTCGTCAGAGCTCAAAACTGTCCGAGAATGAAGAGTCGATCTGTTCCTCTCATCTTCATCGCTGTCTGTTTACAGCAGAAGCCTGACATGTTTAGCCCAACAAACTGCCTTCAGCTTTTTCTGTGACAGACAATTATTGGAAAATATGATAATGTAGCTCACTTTTAAAGTATTTCAAAAAACCCTGAAGGCAGTTTAGGAAGCGTTCACACAGGAATGTTTTAGAAACTCTCTTTAATAATGGTAAATTTATTCCTCCTGCTGTTTTTCTGACTTGACTTTCCCAGTTATGTTGATTTGATTCTCTGGCATTTTATCAAAGTTTTAAATCAGAACAAGGAAGAAGTTGATCCCTGCGATGATTCAAAGCTAGAAAATGAAAGCTGGTGAAGCAGAAAGTCTGACCCTGACACATCCATACTTGTGGTGCTGATTTCTGACATCCTGGAGAAGAAAACGATCACAGAGGCAATTAAACCTTCTTCCGGTAGATTGTTTACCTTTTAACTGCTCGGCAAACTTAAAGCTGGTTGAGCCAAGCTACAACACACACCTTGTGTTTTCAAATTGTAAATCTGCCTTAAGCCGCATTATCCTGAAGCAGAATAGGACAGAGTCAAGCTAGCAGCGATTAGGTTATTTGTCTTACCGCAGTTTTCAAAATAAAAATTTAATCAGCAAAACAAGACAAAAAGCCGCTGTGAATTATATCTTAAATCACCACATTAATTGTATTAAGTATTTTCTTTGCATATCTAGCAAAACAAATATAGCTTGTCCAAATTAAACCCTACTTCCCACACAATGTCCGTTTTATTTTGAAAGAGCTCCAATCGCTACCGGCTAGCATTTCCGCAAACTTCACATACCTTGCTGCGAAAGGTAACTATCCCGTTTCGTGAAGCAGAAAACATCCCATAATGACCAACTTTATACAACCAAGTCCCGTTAAAAGCCGCCTCCGATAACCGCGGGTGATATCCGCATGAATTCCGGCTTTAAAACAAAAACAACTGCAGTCCTTGTTTCATAAAAAAACCGCTGAAAAGCAGAAGCAGCTCGGAGCTCATCACTAGGACAGGCAGGCCAGCGCAGCCAATCAGAAGCAAGAAGGGATCCGAGGGGAGGCGCTGATTGGTTGAGCACTTTGTATGGAGTCCAGTGCAGGGGAGCGAATAAAAGTACAACAATTAGCCCAGTCAGGACCGGAAGTACAATTACTGTTATTTGCTATTCAAAGTCACAATTGCCTGCTGTGGACCCCTACTGTCATTTGAGAAAAATAATAATTATCATTAATTACTAACTGTCAAATGTAACATTTGGGTTTGTTTGTTTTTTGTCTTTACATTTGAATGAATCACTAAATTCTTAAAAAGAAAATAAACCAAATCAACTTCCCTAATATCTATTGTGTCATAACAGATAATTTTACATGCACGTTTTTGTAGAACATTTAGTTATATGCCTGTTATAGTAGTTATTTAAACATTATATGTATGTTTCTCTTTTTATTTTAATAAATCACTTTGGAACCATGTTTTTCCAAGTTCATTCAGATTCCTGAATTTGTGAGCTTCAGTCGCCACTTTAATTGGCAACTATTGCTACTTGCTAAATTTGTGGCGTAGCTACTTTTCCTTTAACATTAATTTTTAAAATAAGATAATAACTGTGTCTGCAGGAAAATTAAGAACCTTTGGTATTAAATTCAAAGGCATAAGAACTTCTGCTCTTGACACCACTTTGTTATAAATGTCTATTCTGTTGCGACACCTCCAGGCGCTGCAACCATCTTCTGATGTCTATTTATTTCTCATTTTGTACTATTTATTTCTTTATCTTTGTATATTATGTATATACACATAACCTGCATCTTAACTCGAGTCGAGTAAATCTCAATCTCGTTGTAATCTGTTGATGACAATGACAAATAAATCTTATCTTATCCTTAATATTCTCTCATATTGTTGAACTTTGCTCTAAATGTTTTGGACATTTTTTGTACCTCTGTCATAAATCTAACAGGAAATTAAATGTCTCCTTCAGTATTCCAGGAGTTAATAATTAAAGGTTTCTTGATTAGGATGTAGTCTTGATTTCAGATAAAATTTGTGTGATATTTATTTAATCTTTTCTTGTATAATTTAGTTAATATGTATTCTTCGTTTAAGCCCAATTAGCAGCTAATTAACCAAGTTGATAAGACGTTGAGAGTACTTTTATTTTGTAGGTTGCAACCGGAAGTGTGTTAGCGTAACTCCGCTAGCTCCACGGTAGCAGTGGGGGGTTGGCTAGGTAGGCCTCGGTGAATACAAATAAGTACAACGTTTAAATAATAACACATGAATAACATTTTCAGCACCATATTTAACCAAGCTGAATAAATCCATTCAGATCCCCGGTGGAGAGCAGAAAAGCCCCGGCGCCGCCTTCATCCCGCCCCGCAGAAGCACCACGGTCTCCTCGATGACTGACAGCCGCGTTTGGTGTCGGGGATCCGGACAAGTTTCCGCTCCGACTCCTCCGCGACCTCCCAACCCGCTCACCTTGCTTCCAACTCGAAGGCTCCGCTTGCTTCACATCACCTGCGGGTAAAATCCCCTCTCATTCCTGGAGTGTTGGCGGTGAGGATCCATGGTCCCGTACCAGGAAGTCCGGAGCACTTCTGAAAGTCGGTGTGTGGGGGGGAAGGATCCAGGATCCCAGCCAGGTAGCAGAAAGCGCCGCCCGCCGGGCTGGTCTGATCCCAGCGGCTGGATCCTGCTGCAGTCCCGCCTGCTGAAACCTCCACACCTGCTCAGCTCAACTAAAAACCTTCTCATCCCTCCCAATAAAACACTAAAGTCTCCAGTTTTCGTTCCTTTTCATTCTACATCACAAGTTTTTGGATTCATTTATTTAAAAATTTTTTTTTTTTTACATATAAAACATGAATAAAAACGTGTGTTTTGTTGAAAAATAAATACATAAACTATATTTTAATTAAATACTATTTGTAAATTAATTTAAAAATAATAATTTGTATGAGTATTTTTTTATTAAATATGATTATTTTGTTAACTACATACCTTTTTTGTATTAATTTATTTTTAAATTAATACTATTTGTATTATGTAACTTATTTTTATAAATAAAACATTAAAAATTTACCTTTATTTAAAAAAAAAAACAAATTTAAATCAGTTTTTTATTTTTAGATTTTTTTTTACATTTTATTGAATTTTTATTGAAAAAATAAAAATTAATTAAGTCTTTTTTCTATTCATTTATTTTTACATTTTTAGACATTTAGCAATGAATAACACTTTTTAAAAATAAAATGTAATTTTTAAAATTAAGTATTGTCTTCTATTAAACAATTTAATTCAAAAAAGCTTTATAAATTAAATGTTGTAACTGCTATCAATTCAACATTTCTCAAAGAGATATTGTAGATAATTTTCCCACCATTTCTTAAAGGACATAACAGAAAGAAAAACTGTAAATAATTCAGAATCAGACAAATCTGTGCGTCAATTCATACAAGTTTGGAGCTAAGAAGAAACTTTCCACTGATTTGGTGTCTAGTGATTGGAGGAATCTTGTACTTTAAATCTTAAATTTGTTCTCCCTGCAGATTATAGTTATTTAGAAATAAACCATCCAGAAGGGATACAGATAGAAACTCCTCAAGCTGAACCAAAACCCTGCAGAGATTTCAAAGGGAAGCTGTGATTTTAGCCTCCAGGTGAACTTCTCCCATCAGCGGCTTAAACTTTCTTATCTCTGCATCTCAGAGCAGCCGGGTCGGTTCTGTGTTTCAGGAACCGCTGCGTCCCGGTCGCCGCGTTGCTGTTTACATATCAACATCTGCAACATCTGATCTCCAGTGTCACCTGCAAGCTCTGCAGCCTGGTTTGTTTAGAGAAAACTTTAAATGTGTGGAAGGTAACAAGAACGGCAGGAATATTTAAAGGAATTAGTTTCAAGTTGATCACTGGGTAGAAAAACTGTAAAATCTCTAAATATTTTATTGTGATTTTAGGTGAAGGGAAAGATAAACAATAATTTGAGATAAACCAATTGCAATCTAATTTCATCTCATAAAAAAAAAACACAATCCAGAGCAAACAATTAGCTTAAAACTCACTTCATTAGTAAAGGTGCAGGTGACTGAACCTTTAAAAACATGAAAAATAACCATCTTTTGTTTTTAAATAAAGATATAACTAAATCCTGTTTAAGGTTTCATATATATTTTAGAAATATCTTTTCATGTCAAGTTGGAAACCATGTGCTTTTTTTACTTTTACTATTTACTTTTTTGTATCCTTCCTGTCTTCCCAAAAGCTTTAAGTTTTCTTATTTTAAAGCAACAAAACAAACAAAACATATACATTTAAAAAAAATAAGATAATGAAACATTTGTAACTCTAAGAGTTTAAATGAGCTGAACTAAGGGTAAAAATGACTGTTCAGATAAAGGATCGTAAAGGTCTAGTCAAAGTTCAAAAAGTCTTTTCATCACGTTGGTCAGAGTTTAAGATTCTGTGGGTGGAAAGGCAACAAACTGAAAACCAGAAACCCAGAATGACTAGAAACACTGAAAATAAACAGATTAAAAATCTTTCATAGGATAAATCTGTTCTACATTCTCCAGGTTGTTGAAATACTGATATCCCATCAAAAATATAATTTTATATTCATAATTTTGAATATATGCATGTAAATGTTTATTATATGAATATTATAATTAGTTTTGTTTTCTCTCTGCAATGGACCACGGTACTGTGTCCCTGTCAGGTCTAAATACCTATTAAGGACACATTAAACACACACAGGAAAGACAAGAGAGTTAGATTCTTTGTTTCTCGCGAGGAGAACGGACAGAGATGTGCTTTCAGTTTCAAATTTCCAACCGCTCTGAAAACACATATGCCTGCTCCTCTATTTTATTGCTTTCAGAGTCCCTATCACAGAGAGCACTGCAACTCTAGGGGGTGGGGTCAAAGCATTTTAGTTGCAGTGCTAATGACAATCACTAACTAAACACATGTTATCTACACTCTAAATCCTTCTTGCTCCAGGCACGACGTCGAATGGGACACGTTGTATATCTTCAAAGCAACGGCTTTGTAGCACAAAGAAGAACAGAGCAGAGTTTATTGTCAGGCTTGTAAAACTCTGCTGGGAGCAACTAACACCTCCATCTCCCAGGGAGTCCTGCTGGGAATATCTATCACCTCTCTCTCTCCCAAGGAGGCCTTAGGAAGGAATCAGAGCTATTTAACACACAGAAACATTACTTATACTAAGAGTAAAAGAATTAAAAGCATATAAGTAAACATTATCTAAATGTAACTACAAGGCTACATAATACAACGAATATTTGATAATACTAGTAATACAATTTACCCAACAGTCCTTAATAAAGTTTAAAGTTTAATTGAATATAAAGCTTCCTTTAGTACAATTAAGTTAGTTTTCAAGACCTGGGCATAAAAAGCCATGAAGTCATAAGGATGGTTGTCAACAAAACAAAAAAATTGTAAAGTGGAAAAATATTTCTGGAAGGCTGAAAGCGCTTACATTTCATTCCAATCTGACACAATATTAAAAATAATTGTGTTTTCTTTTGTTATTAATTAAAAAACTGTGGCCTTCAAAGAGTTAGAAAAATTGAAATGTGAATATTTGTTAATATTTTATACTTAAACAGTACAGGTGAAATATCAGACTTTAAAGTGGAATTAATGATATTTTTTATTACGTTTCTTGAATTCTGGAGTTCAGCTCAAATTATTTCAACCTTTCCAAGTGATAAAACAGAATCAATAAGCCGCTTTAACGTGTTAAAATCCATTTATAACTCACCATCATGGACTCAGAACACCTGTTAACTGGTTCAGTTCTTCTTCTTCCGTCTGTTGGCAGAGTCGCACCGCCACCTGCTGGTTAAAAGCTCGAACCGCATTTCCAACATCCTCAACAGTCTTGGATTTTTGTCTCGTCACCTCAGCTCAGATGATTCATAAGTACTGACCAGTGACGTGCGGTGAGGTTCATAGCTGGTGAGGCACTGACGTCATCAGAATCAGATTTGCAAATAGATGCATAGATTGACAGCAGTTTACAGGTTATGTTTCACTTCTGCATCCTTACACATACAAACTGTAGCTCACAAAACACACATTTCCTTAAAAAACAAAACAAAATAAATGTTATTACTGTCTTACCTTTACTTATAAATGAAGTCCATGCGTCGCTCCTTCTGCACAAAAACATCCGTCACTTTGCGATAGAAGTCCTCCTTATCTTCCTTCAGTTTTAAAAGTCTCTCTGTCTCAATGGAGATCACTGCCAGGGAAGAAAGCCTTCCTTGAATGTAGTCATCCATGTCGAAAGTCGGGATAAGCGAGAGGAAAAAAATCACTATCTCTATTGCTTCCCGAATCGTTTAGCCTAGCTCGCTGTCACGTACTCGGCAGTTGAGGAGTGAACAAGACGAACGTCTGGGATCTTGAGCGCCCCCTGCCATGAGGCAAGAGAACTGCCTGCCTCACCTCGAACCTGTTCTCTGCCGTTTATAATCGCTCATTACACGAAACACGTTACACAAACACAGTTGGTGACAAAAAGCACTGTACATTATATACATAAGCTAAATTATTGGAAATAAGTTCACATATTAAATTTGTTTAAACCATTTTATTGACGCCGTACAGCAACATGCTCTCTCCGCTTAGCAGCCAGCGCAGAGCCAGGGGTTGCGCAATCCAAGGTGAGGCAGAGCTCGCTGCTGCCTCACCGGCATCGCTTCCAAGCATTTCAATGGGAAAATAAGAAAATTCTACGGTGGCCGACAGGTGCAAATGCGCAGCAAAAGAGAAAACATGCAAACAAACAAAAAACACGCGCACAAATTAAATGCAGCAAACAAAAAGAGAGACGCAAACAAAAAAGAAGACACCCCCGAATGAAATGCAGCAAACAAAAAGTGTTGAAAAACGGAAGTGCTCCAGACCACTAGGGGGAGTCAAAGAAAATCGAGACCGAGCTCAGAACGGTATGACTGACACAAAGTCTATCACGCTACCCATAAATTATTCTGTTATTCTATAATATTATAAAAGACGGCGTATCTGAAAAGAAATATAGTTATACGTACCTTTACTTTTTTTCAAATTTCTTTCTTTGAATCTTGCATCTGGTCCCATAGAAATGAATACTATTTTCTTTGACTCCCCCTAGTGGTCTGGAGCACTTCCGTTTTCAACACTTTTTGTTTGCTGCATTTCATTCGGGGGTGTTTTCTTTTTTGTTTGCGTCTCTCTTTTTGTTTGCTGCATTTCATTCGGGGGTGTTTTCTTTTTTGTTTGCGTCTGTCTTTTTGTTTGCTGCATTTTATTCGCTTCTTGCTTGCCGCATTTAATTTGTGCGCGTGTTTTTTGTTTGTTTGCATGTTTTCTCTTTTGCTGCGCATTTGCACCTGTCGGCCACCGTAAAATTCAGCGATTTTGAACAAATAAAAATCAAAATTGGTGAAGCTACATGAAAAATAAATATTTTTGAGTACAAACCACCGGATGAATATAACAATTTAAATTACTTTATGATTATATATTTTCTTTCTTTCCATGATGGCTGGTGAGGCACTGCCTCACCTGCCTCCCCTGACCGCACGTCACTGGTACTGACATATTAAACTGAACAGCATTCTGGGTATATTTAGCGGTGTAAATATGGCTTCTGTTGTAATTTAACAAACTGAATTAAATCAAATTAAAGGGATTATCAGAATAAACAGTCTGTTCTCAGGTAGACCATCGATCTAATTTAATCTGACTCTGGATTGATCCGTTCTTTCACTTCACAGGTTCTCCCTTATTGAACACGTCCATCAGCTGCCAGGGAGCCAGAAGCTGAATCTCAGTAGAATAAGCTAGTATTTAAAATATAATGGTTTATTGTATCCAGGGAGGATATTTTAAAGGCTGGAAGGTTGATGTTTAATATTAAACCAGGTCAATGTTTGATATGGTGAAGCAGAACAATAAACTGACCAACATGTTTCCAAGCAGGTCAGAGACTTTCTCAGAGTTCTGAGTCCAGTTTTTAGTCAAAGTTTAACTAGTTAATAAAGTTTCACATTATTTAATATCAGGTATTTCTACTGAGGTCAGGGTTTAAATATAGAGCCTGGAAAACAGGATGAATGGATAAAAAGCTGAATGTTCTCTGTGTTTGCTGTTGTTCAGTTCTTCCAGTGAATCCAGAACCTTTAATATTTGCTGGATCAAAACAATCTGATCAGTAATCTGATTAATAATCTAATCTGTTTATAATCCCAACTCTCTCCACATCAGGGCATGAACCCGATTCTTTCCCCCACTTCCGCCTAAACCTAAACACCGACCGGAAGTTCTGAGCAGCTGATCTGAGCTCCCTTCAGTACCGCAGCGCCGCCGCTAGATGGCAGCATTGCATCACATGCTGTGAACTCTCCTGTTTTTGCTGCCTGCTGCCAGCGAGCTGAGTTATTACATAAGCAGAAAAATCAGCAGTATTTCACCGAACAAAGCCGGTGAGTCACTTCAGCTCTTCAAAGCAAACAGAAACGGAAATATGGAGGAAAAAAACGAGAATAAACGGCCTTCCTTTGATCCCCACTATAATTTAATTACCTGCATACCGCAGAGGGGCTTTATTTGGATTTTTCGTCTTATTTTCAGATAGATTCAAAGAACAGCTTTTAAAAATGTTCTTTGTTGCATCTGCGAGCAAAAGCAGGATGTACATGGTGACGTCATAGCAGCTAGAAAACAACAAAACTCAAATCCAATTCCTCTAATACAGAGTCGGAGTAATGATTTTAGTTATTAAACGTTCATGTTTTTATTTAGTTTTGACAGGAAGAACTTGGTTATTTTCTAAATACATAAATGTCTGGATGACATTTAGCAGGTTGTAATCTTTACTCAATCAAACCACAAGTATCGCAAAGAAAACTAAAACATAAACTGATTTATTAAACATGATTAAAATAAACTACATTATTTTCTTAATTGTTTAGTTTTGTAAACTTTATGCTTATAAACTTTCACCTAAATGTTTTTTTTCTTTATATTTCAGTGTTTTATTTTATGTTTACATTAATTTGCACATTTTTCTTTCAGGTTTGGACTCAGTTGTTGCTTTAGAACCGTTTTTGTGTGGAAATAATCGGACCTGCTGGTTTCCCCTCCTGGCTCTTAACCTCCATTAGCTCAAAACCCAACACTTATTTTTTTATTTATTTATTTCCTCTTTCAGTTGGTGAATTATTTCCTCCTTTGATGAATTTGCATTATTCCATTTCCTTTCACCTGCAGAAATACGACCCGTCTGAACTCTGGTGTTTTCATTTGCAAACAGTTTCTTTTTGTTTGGAGCATCAGTTCAGCTCCGTAAATATTGGTGCGTTCGTTGTGAGAATTATTCAGTGAAAGCGTCGCGAGGCTTTATGATGGCGGCTTCAGAGGGAGGAAAGGTGGCGACCAGGGAAAACATTCACAGAAAGGATTCAGTCACAAAACTTTGATTTGATGTGCAAAAGCTGGCGAATGTATTCACAAACCTTTCATTCAATTCATATTTTATTAAATTACAACAAACTTTTAGTTTTTTTAGGTGACAGACAACATAAAGAATAGTAAAAAGAAGAGAAATGTCTGAGTTTTCTGTCTTTCTTTGAAACATTATTTTTATAAGTTAATTTGTTATAAGTTTTAAAGCTACTTGTTGGTCTGTCATTAAAAAAAATCCCTCTAAAATGTGTCAAACTTGAGGTTTGTGGGCCAAATCTGGCCCACCGTAGTTTTTTATACGGTCCTTTAGGCTATAGATGATAAAAATTACATCACACATAATCAATTCATAAATCAATACATTTGCGGATTTGTTACAAATGTTCTGCAGAAAATGTGAAAAACATTAGATGAAGCGATACTAACTCCCACCTGTAGGCGGCAGTATTTCTTACTTTTTAAGTTATCGTCATAAAGTAAAATGTAATATCAGACATAAGTGCAAAAATGACAAAATTTCTTTCAAATATTTCTAAATTAACTCGACTCTGATTTTGATTGTAAAAATGTTAAAAAATCAAAGTAATTGTGAAATCCGGGATGGATGTGAAAAGATGTTCAATATAGTATAATAATCTAATATTAATAAGAACTTATCGAATGCAGAGATGACTACTTATGAATACTTTAACAGTTTGTTAAAGAGTGCCTCAGGCCCTTTAAGAACATTCAGGACCTTGGCTGCAACCTGTATTTTAAAATACTGAGTTTTTTAAAATTCAAATAAGTAAAACTGATGTCATTAAATTAGCATTTAAATGCAAACGTAATTAGAATATGGTTGATATTTGTGATGGTCGATCGTTGGTGGTGAACCTACCTGAAGTCCTCATGGATCCTGAAAGCAGCAGAAACTCGGCATCCTGACGCCCAGCGATGTAAAACATTCTCATCTAAATTCATTTTAAAGTTCGACTTGAATAAAGAGGAAAAATTGGAGTTTTTTTCTGCAGATATTGTCTCGTATTAAAGGCCTGTGTCTGCCCAAAGGTTGGATCCACAGCTAAAAATGAAATGCAGAATCAATATTTAATAACACAGCAGGCGGGCGGAGCAGTGATGAGAAACTACTCTGCCTTTATGTGTGTGTCTGTTATGAAGACAAAATTTAAAACCGCTTTAAGCTTCTGGTTTTGTTTTTAAAGCAGGCAGGTCTGTTCAGTTTCTGCGAGTGAAAGGTGAAAACCCTTGACCTTTGACTTCTCTTTCCTCTTCCTTCTCTACGGGGGATGCAGTTGTGACGGTGAGACAGCACGGAGTGGATTGGACACAGATTGGACAGACAGTGGACACGTCTCGCCCAGGACAGCGGACAGCACAGGAAATATTTACAATATCAATAACCAATGATCCGATGCAAAGCAGATCAATGTGATGGACGTAGGAAGATTAAAAGTTACGATTTGAAGGTATATTTCAAAACTTTGGGAAATACACCAGTTTATCTAAAACATAACAGGCAGAAATCTAACAATAAACATTTATTTAAAGATGTGCAACAATTTATTTTCCGATCAGTAATTATTTTTGTAAATTTCACTTCCCAATAAAAACAATTGGGGAAATCATTGTTTTCTATTGTTTATGTGGTTGCAGAGCTGCAGCACAGCAGAGAGGGACGGAAACGGAAACTACGTTTGTTTACAAGATTATATTTTTGATTTATTTATCCAAGTCTTGCTTAAATTTTCTTGAACCATATTTTATTAGCTTTGTGATATGAGTTATTTCAAGTAAAATAGATCTAGTTTGTATTCAGACAAACTAAATCACTAAACTTCTTGTTTCACAACTCAAAAGTAAAACAAAACTAAGAAACAAACTCATCAAACGATCTCAGTAAATACTGAAGGAAAAAACAATTACCTACAGGTAAGTAAGTCTGTTTAGCTTAAACGTTCACCTTTAGGTCATATAGAAATGTTTTTTAATCTATAAAAAAATCTGACTGTGTATAAAATGGTGGATTTAATCATATAAAGGTTAATGTTTATGTCAAACTAGGCTTTAAGATAATTCTGACTACAGTGGATAAATTGCTGGTTGTTACATCGTTGTGGTTTATGCAGAAGCTTTAGCTAATGTTAGCATGTTAGCTATCGTAAGCATCTTGAAAATCTTTTTAAACATAAACAGAATATTGTTTTTTTACGTCAAATGCAGAATTTGTGGCTTTAAAACAACAGTGAATTTCTGTCATTATAAGCAAACCCCAGTTGCGAGTTGGAACTAGCCCCTGCTAGCTAACATTTTAGCAATCATTGACATGTTAGCTGCTTCACTAGAATATATTTACTAATAAAAAAGTTTTGAGTCAAATCAGTTTGAGGCTTTGAAACTGATTTTTCTAAACTTGTGAGATAATTTGTGGTTCTAACATCATGATGGCTAATGTTAGCCATCATGCTGGCTAATGTTAGCATGCTAGTCAAGTCAACATTTCTTTATGTAGCACATTTTCAACAACCTCATCTGACCAAAGAGCTTCACAGTAATTACATCATAGGTAGACAAATAAGATAAAAATACATTTAAACTAGAATTGGCAGTAAAATACCAAAACAATAACACAAATAAAAACCAAGAAATATTTAATTTCAGTTGCAGCAATTTAGCAAAAAACTTGAATCAATTAATCTTTACATTTTTTAAAATTGGTGTAGCTACTTTAGCTACACAGTCAGTGTGCTAGCTACTCGGATATCTATACTGAACAATAAATGAAAAAATTAATAATTTTTTTTGCCAAATGCAGATCAATATGACAATGTTTTTGAAACCATAGACATTACTGGTTGTACTGGTTTTAATCATCTCAGTTTAAGATGGACTCCCACTAAAATGTTTCAGCTAATGCTAGCATGTTTGGTGCTAACAGCAGTTCAGTTCAAAATCAACAATTCTTCCACTTACTGTGCATGTTTCAGAGTTTTAACGGATTTTAATGATAGAAAATATATTAAAGTTTATCCTGTTTTATTGTGCATTTCCCAAAATGACAAATTATATCTTCATGCTGAGAAAGTGAGTTGTTTTCTACGCCCATCCTAAGTTTTTTTTCATCTAGATGAACCGATACAATAACATGTTTTTTCTGACTGTCGCGCAGCAGCTTGGGCTACACAGTAATATACATGCAAACGGTTCGATGTATATTTACTATGTTTAGTGAGAACAGCATAGTGAGTTGTCATTGAGGATGGAGTCAACTTTACTATGTGGTCCAAACAGAAAACACAGAAAACAGGTGGGAGGAACGACAGAATGAGCGAGAGCAAGGAAGGAAGAGAGAGAAAGAAACGGAAGATGAAACGGTACAACATCAGACGGCCACTGGAACATAACAACACAGAGAGAGACAAGTATTAGGAAAAATGGTTTAATATAGGAGACAGAAGCAAAAAACTGCATCACACAAGAACATACGTTTACAAAAATAATTCTGACTGCTTCAGCTACACAGTTAGTTCACAGAGAAGGACAGAGAAACCGGAAAAACTCTAAACAGCTAAAAGCAAAAGGTTTCTAATTAGTTGATCTCTTTATTAAACGAATACATTAATCCACTGAAGGTGACTAAATACTTCTATTCTTTCTTTTTCTATAATTGTCTTATGGTGTAGACGACAATACAGAAGTCAAATGAAACTTACCGCTGTTGTATAGACAAACTTGCTAGAACTACTAATAAGTAAAATGAAAGGTCTGACACTCACCTACCCTCCTCTTTTGAAAAAGAAAAAAAACATTAAAGTGAGGAAAAAGAAGTGAAAGAAATAAAGCCAAAGATCTTTTAGAAAATCTTATATCAAAAGCCAACGTTCTTGATGCCAGCTAGAAATCATACTCGGGGACCAGTCGGGTCAGGCCACATCACCAGGCCAGACAGCGTTTTTCTAAGATTTTTTTGTTGTATCCTTTAATCTCCAGTATAAAAAATTCCACTGGTACAAAATGCATAAGTACAATCAGTTGTAGAAATAGGAAAGCCTGCATTTTTTGTACTTTTTAAATCCCATCCAGTGACAGATTTCCAAGTGTTGTCAAACAAACATACATCACGCTTACAGGATCCACTGAAATGCATTGACTTTGGCTTCTCTCAAGACAATAACTCTGAAACTACTGAAAACCATTTTGAGTCAAAATTAACAAAAGCAACAACAGCAACAACAAAAATCTGATTTTTTTGGTAAATTTTTGTAGTTTTTTTCTTTACAGACAACAAGCTCTATTTTTATGCCACGGAAAGAGAACACACAAAACATTTTTCTCCTCAAAAAACTTGACATAAGCCATAATGCAAAGAAACAACAAGTTAGATTTTTTTTGTCCTTTCAGATTTCAGTATTTGATAAATAGCACTTAAGATAATTAAGAAAGAAGGAGAACAGAGAAGTGAACAGTGACGAGATAGAAAGATTACAACGAGCGTTGGCGATGACAGCCCCTGAGGTGAGCCGCTCCACAGAAACTCGGCTTCTTGTGCTTCCAAAGGCGAGATGCTTCGAGCTAACGCTGCGCCACGTCGGGCTGTGTGCAAGTTGGTGCAATTTGGCAGCGCAAAATATCATTTTTGGACTTTTACAGGTCTTTAACATCTAGCATCTGCGTTTAAATGAAAAAATACTGTGCAAGAAAGAAGTGAGTGTGAAATATGGAGTTGTACAGAGGATATAAAAAGTTTACACACCACCTTAAAATGGAAGGTTTTTCTGATTAAGAATGACCGATTTATCGGCTAACGTAGAACAATTGACTCGGAAATTTTCTTTTGTTTAGTCCGCTTTAATCAAACTCGAGTTTGAATGAGCAGGAAACTCTGCTCCGCCTACAAACCTCAGTTTGGTTCAGTTGAGGTGAACTCACATGTGAACGCCAAGAGGACCAAGGAAGTCAGAACAACACAAAAATACTCGTATTACAAGATTAAAGTCACTATGAGGATAAAGTCGTAATAATATAAGAAAAGTCATTTTACAAGAATAAGGTGTAAATGAAATTGAAATAACATGAGAATACTCATATTATGAGAATAAACTAGTAATATTACCAGAAAAGAAGTCATATCGCAAGACTAAAATAATATTCTAAGAATAAAGTCGTACGACAATGAAGTTGAAATTATACGCCTTGGTGCAGCGCCCCCACAGGCCTGGAGGGGAACAGCTTGGTTTGACTAAAATGATGCAGTTTTGGTTCCCAGTCGAACCGAATCAATCGGACTATCAGGAGGGAAAACAACCCAGATCTGTCAGATTGGAAAGGAATCAGATTCAGGTCTGGATTCTGGCCTTTTCCTCATTATTTTGTTGATTTGGACGCTTGGAGAGTGTCGTCCTGCTAAAAACTGAAGTTGTTTGTCTTCAGCTTTCTACCAGAATGCTGAAGGTTTGATATCGATTTGGGACGGGTTCTGATTCCCTCCACCTTGTCCACCCAGCGTGAACTGAAAAAACCCCCAACATAAAACCATGACACTGTTTTTCAGTTCAACTTATGATATTTTCAAACCAAAACAAATAATCTTACATCTGTTTTGGAGCCCTCCAAGGCATTGTTGCTAAATTTGTCGAAGCTTATCCCGACTTTTTGTACCATAAATGAATAAACGATGCAGGAGATTGCTGCCAGTTGTACCATAAACAAATATCTCCACCATTTTGTTTTAAAAAGTATCGTACTCATGATGCTGTAAACATACCAAACACATAGGGGGCAGTGTAGCGCAAAGCTAAAACCAGCCAATCAGAATCCTTCAAAACAAAGATGACTTCCTGTTACAGATCAAATATGGCGGCAGGAAGTTCACTTGTGTGGACAGATTGAATTACTTTCAATGACCAAAGTTGAATATAAAGACGATGTTGATTAGGAATTGTAACAATGAAAGTGTGAGGATAAATTGAGAGAATCTAAACCTTTTAGATTTAAGAAGACATAAACTGTTTTCTTACACTTTGGTTGGAGTTTCCATAAATAATAATATTTAGGTGGATTGAAGGCCAAAATGCATAAAACTGTATTAATTTTCCCAGATATCGGACGACCTGTGTTCTGGCCTAAAGGTCCGATGCGTCTAATCCGATAAATAATCGTGAGAAAGATGCGTTTTAACGGGTGTGTAAACTTTTTAGGTCCACTGCACACAAATATTCCTCTGTTGGTTCTTAAATGTTCTGGCTGTTAAATGTGTAGTTATGGCTGTTTCTTTCTCCACTTTTGATGTATGCAGCATTAAAGTTCCACAATCAGAGAAATAACATTTCGGTTTGGTGTCGAGCGCCTAATGAAAGCGGCGCTGCCTTCATCTCGGCTCCGGTTGTTTTTTCCTGTGTGGACCTGCAGACGCGACCTCTTCCTCTTAACCCAACAAGCTTTTTATTTCCCCCGTCGCCGTTCCAATAAGATGCTCCTCCTGTTTCTAATAACCTCGGTTAGCCTGGGAGACAACAACCCGGAGAAGAGCGCGCGGCGTCCCTTCCCGTCTTAGCGGACGAAATGGAGGAAACCCAAACAGATGGGGCGTTAACGGCACACAGAACTGAACCTGGACTTGGCACAACATCCTCTACCTTTATAACACTGGTGCGACTCTCCCTGGTTAAGGCGACTGGTGAGCTTCTGTAGAAAATAATGCTGCCTTTTTTTTGTCTTTTTTGCAGACCGTAAACGAGGCTTTCAGGGAGGGGCAGTTGAATAGACTGACAACACTGTGCCATGTAAACGGCTCGACTATGTGAATGTCAATAACACACTTTGGCATCTATACATGATTTTGGCCCCTTACACGATGAGACAAAATAAATAAATAAGAGTTCAGCAGCAGATCCGGAGCGTCCCGCCTCCTTCCCGCCCGCCGGCCGGCCGACCCGACGGACGGACGGACCGACGGCGACGTGTGCTTTTTCCTAAACAGACTGAGGCTGAATGAACGAGTCTTGCCCTGTGCTTACATCATGAAAGCGTTTCGCTCCTCGGAGGTGATAAACAGTAACGATTCGCCATCAGATACAAACGACTCTGAAAGGTTTTTGAACTTAACAATAAGGGATTAGACGGGATTTAGAGAAATAAGGCTTCGCGTACGACTCTCGCTTTAATATTTTCAGCTGGGAGAGAAATGCGGCGAAGCCTGACGTTTGCGTCTGAGCGCGAGAGATGCTAATAAAAACAGAGAGAACAGGAGTGCAAAGATTTGTGGTAAGGCTTTCATGACTCAAACAGCGGTACAGTGGCTAAAAATATTAAAGTGATGAGTGTGTGTGTGTGTGTGTGTGTGTGTGCGTGTGTGGGTGTGTGGGTTGTGTGTGTTGTTGGGTAGCAGCGGTTGCTGAAGAGGATTTCACGCTCAGGGGCTCTCATGCACATTTAAAAAGTAAACTGTGAGGTCTGCAGGAGAGTGTTTGTGTGTCCATGTGTGCATATGTGTGTATAGATATATTTATATATATATTTATATGACACATGGGCACTTTTTACATCTTTACAAAGAAAAAAGCAAACATGACATTGTCAGGCAACAAGACCACAGAATAGCAAGTTAACAAACTCTTTTTTTAAATCTATACTTTAAATATGAGGGATCCATACAAAACACTTATAATAAAATACCCATGTTATCAAATTATTTCACAAGAAATACACTGACGCGCTAGGCAGGAAGTACCTCCAGGATTTGGCACTAAACTCCACTGATCTTGTCTTTTTTTCCTTATAAGACATTTTGCTGAACAACACATCTAAATATTGTTTCCCACGAGAGAAATAAAATAATAATGACATTGATGCTTCACGAGCTGACATTTTATATATATATATATTTATAGATATATTTATATTTATATATATTTTTAGGAATTTTATATAGCTAATTAACCAACAAGAGATTTAGCAAATAGGGACTCCTTAAAAATAAAATAAAAAAACAAATTAACTATTATAGTAATATGAAAGGCTTTGTCTATTGTTCAAGTAAACTGATTTTTTTTGTCTTCTCTTGAGAAAACATGAGACATTTAAGACCGTTAGACTTGTGATGAAACCACAACTAAACTTACAAGAAGCACCGACGTTAACGTGGGTTACAGGTATCGTAGTTTTTTTCCTCTATACATTTAAACAGTAGAAAATATAGGTAATTTCATCATGTGCATTTAAAACCACGGATTGTCTATCTGTGAGTCAGTTCAGCAAAAGGTGACACAAGTAGGTAGCATTTCTCACCCCCAAACAGGGCAAATGCCCTTTTTTATTTTATTTTTTTTAACCTTTAAACTACTCTAGAAAAAAGTGGTTCTATATATAGACTTTGAATGAGAAACAGAGCCACTTAAAATGGCCTTATCAAAAAACTTTACACTGCCTGAAAAATGTAAAAACCATTAGAGAGCTCTGAGAGAGTCTAATATTGATCAGACAGTTTTTATTAAAACTGTGTGGAAGTAGTCTTACTTCTCAGAGAAACTGGCACCAACTGCTTCTGGTGCTGCTTTTTTTGTTTTTCCGTCTGCAACCAGAAGCAAGATGAAGCGCCAATTCCTGTAGTGAACTTTCAAGTTTACGTTAAAATGAAAGAAGGAAAGAAAAAAATCACATAAAGAATGGAAATCACTTTTTTTAACCACAGGTTGTCATTTTTTTACCTCAAAAAGAACATTTTTTCATAAAAATCTCAGTCTTTCTAGTTAAATTTCATATGAATGCAGCTTTATCTTTTTCACATTAATTTATTTTCTTACCCACGCCTCCTTAAAATCCAAATGAGGTCACATGCAAAAAACAAAAAAAAAAGAAAAGAAAAAGAAACACAAAACCAAAACATAAAACTGATATTTAAAAGTCCAAAAAGCTAAAAGCTGAAAAGATCAGTAGGCAGCGGTGGAGGAGAACCAGGTTATGATCAGGTGAGCTCGGAAAAGACATCAGAGAAACAATGACGGGGTAGGAGGAAGAGGACACTTTTTTTGTTTGTTTTTTTGTTTGTTTTTTTTTTGGACGCCACGAAGACATGCTAGGCAAACGATGAACTAACAGGCATGGAGATGGGTTGTTCTAAAAGGGGGAAAGAAAAAACGGGAGAGGAGAGAGTTACACACAGAGAGCCAGAGCAGCACACCACAACAGCATCATCTTCCAAAGAAAACCAAACCAAAAGTCAACAACAAACAACAAACAAACCGGTAAACAGCAACATAACACACTGGTTTCATAAGCAGATTTAGCATTAATTTTACATTTCTTTACATACTAGAAAACTGACATTAATGTTATAGATTTACATTTACGAGCAACAACGCACATTCACACCCAAAGCCGTATCCATCACGTCCCAGATGGATGGTGTTGTTTGGGCAGCGATATTTTATTTTTTATCAATTTCCTTCTGTTTTAAAAATGTATTTTAAATTTTACAGACGGGAGGGGGGACAGACAGACAGACAGACAGACAGACAGACAAAAACACGTAAAAATTAAACGTTTAAAACAACCCTAACGAAATCGAAGAGGACAAATGGAGAAGTACGGATTGTAAAACGTAACGATGGATGAAGGTCACAGAGACAGGCGGGTTGTGGGAGGGCTTATGAAATCTGTCACCATGTTTCTGCACAAAACATAAAGAAAAACAAAATCAAACACTCGCGTGAAAGGATGTTAAAAAAGGAAAAACACCGGAGAACTTCAGCAGGTTTCTCCACAGGGTCGAGTTGAGCGATGCTGTTTACTTTATCGGAGTCCAATAACTTAACGATAGGCAATAAATAAAATCATTTTTTCTTCATCTGAGGCAGTAAAAATGTTGTATAAAAATAGAACTGCTTTTTTACAAATAAAATTTACAGGCCTGTGGCTTTACTGTACTTTGAATTATTTTTTTAATCTGTCAACAAACCTCAAGTATTTTCAGATACCCGCCCCTTTAACCCATAAACTTATTTTTGTAGTACTATTATTTCCTTCCACAAATTCTGGATTTAATTAATTTTTTTTTTCAAATCTACATGCTGTTATAATCTGTTCACATAAAAGACCAATGTGATCCGACCCAGAAAGTAAGAACAATTTTTTTAGATTTCTGTGAAATAAGAAAAACTGTATTTGTACATAAATGACCATGTTTAGCTGGATTTTGTGTTTTTTTTGTCTTCTTGGTGGTAGAGTGTAACTTTACAGTTAAGAGGCCACGAATGTTTTGCAGCCTTTGCTCCCGGGTTGCCAGCAGGCATCAAGGGGTTTTTCTGAGAAGCAGCGGCGGCCTGCAACCAACACCGTGGAGGTCAAAGGGCGAATGTGCATATTGGCGAGCGCGTTAAAAAAAGAGAAAATTTTGAAAAATGAACCCATCACAGCCTTCGAGTTCAAAACAGAAAACTAAAGAAAATTATGGTACCATGGCTCCTTTGTCTCAACTTTCCACTCAAACTAGTCTTTATAAATGTATAAATAATCAATGTAAAAGAATAAAATTAAAGTTTAAAGAAACTATTCTTTAAAAAACAACAACTTTCTTCCATTGTAAAGAGAAAGAAAAGTAGATTGCACAAAGTAATGGCAGAAATGGAAGTGTTCATGTGTGTCAAAAGCTGTAATAAATAATAATAGTTGAAGGCTTACATAGAAATCTTCAAAAATAACCAAGGAAAGTGCGTCTCCCTCAGGTGGTTGTAGGTCATCTCCCCCTACCTCCCACAATCCCTCTGCTCACCCCGACCCTCCCCCAGTCCCCAGGAGGCCATGGCTCGCTTTATTTTCAATAAACTTTTTTTAACCATCATTTTTGCTCTTTTTTAAATGGGGGGAGGGAGACTTACCCTAGCTGTGCTAACTGGGGGAGCGGACAGACCTAGTGCTAAGATCAGTAAGGTTTGCTGTCGTTCTTGGAGCGCTTCAGCTGCACCTTCAGCCGCTTCATGCCGATCTGGAAGCCGTTCATGGCCTGAATGGCTGCCTGTGCCGACACTGGATTGTCGTAGCTGACGAAGCCTGCGGGAAAAAACGGCGACATTTGATCGACGAGGCGTTGAGGCAAACAGAGAACTGAGCGTTTTGTTACATACTCTACTTCTTTCTGCCGTGTTGCAAGAACAAAATGATCAATGAAACTCTAAAAAAAGATCTTTAAAGTTTTACTAATGGGTAACGTTTATCTTTATTTGTGCAGAATCCCTAAAAATTCAAGGTTTTGATACTAAAACAGTTTTCAATAGAAGCTAATTATATGCAATACTGGATACAATCTGCTATTGTACAAATATTCCTCTTCAACAACTGAGTCCCTTAAAAACATAAATATGACTAAATATAATAGCTTTTAAATAAATCTGCACAACCTGAAGGTAATAGCTTACTTTGTTCAAAAGGAATTTGCTAGTTGTTTTGTTAGCTAACTGCTATTAGCAGTTTTGGTCAACATTTTTGAATTGAAACACTAAACAAAAGTTTAATTTATGACTGAATAAATCGATAAAACAGTTTTTCACTTCAGCTACCGCTAACCGTTACGTTCTCTTTTAACTATTTCATAAAATAGTGAGAAACCTTCGACTTTCCAAATCAAAATCTATATTCATAACGCTACAGTATGTAGCCCCTTATAAACAAAAAACACAAAGCGGGATTGTTAAACTCTGAAATGTGTTAAACTGACTTGCTAGCATAGCTAGCTTGGATACCTAAGTCTGCACGCTGTGATAGCTAACTGGTAGCTTAGCTAGCTAGCATTTCTGTTACACTTTAGAAAGGTTAAACAAAAATTAATATTTGTGCGTTGAGTACTGTCACATTTATTATGATTACAAACCTGTTTTCTGTGTGATGCGTTATTTGGTATTAGTTAGCATTTAAATGTTGCTTATTTTGTCAATATACAATGATATGCTGCTGACACTACACTGTGTGCTAGCTAACTGTTAGCACACAGGTAACTGTTTGCTTCTATAATTTGTTACACTTTAGAAAGCGTAAACAAAATATGCTCAGTGATTGATGATAATAATAATAATAGTTGTTTTTGTTCCTCAGTAATTGATTTATTTGGCTAACTATAGCCACCTACTGTACATTACAATGCTAATAAAAAAACAAATCAATATTCAACACTCCCATAGGATGTAACTGTAACCTTATCTAATAAAAACGTGTTTTTTCCGTGTGAAGCATTGTTTGGGTTTAATTAGCATTTAAATTTTGCTTATTTTGTTGATATAGTCTTCGATTATAATCATTGACTGATTAGCTGCCAGGTTATAAAGACAATAGAAGAACAAGTAAATGTACCAAAGCACTTGCTAAGGTTTGTCTGTTTGTCGATGAAGACTTTGGCGGAGACCACGTTTCCGAAAGGCATGAACATCTGCAGTAAATCCTGGTCTCCGAACTCCTGGGGCAGGTGGTAGATGAAGAGGTTGGCACCTTCAGGCCCTGGAGGGAAGGAAGGCGCGACAGCAAAGGTCAGGATGGGGTCACGCTGTTCACATCGAGCTCAGTGGAAACCGGCTGTCGTTATAGGAACGCAGCTCAAACACAACGCTTGGCACAACGTGTGCTGGCCTTGGGTTTACCGCCGCTTCCAAACAAAACCCAGAAATGTTGAAAGCTTTTCATTTTTAATAATTGTATTTTGGCTTGCTACAAACAAAGGATGGGGCTTTTTATTCATTCTTTCAGCTGCATGTTGTCTCTCTTAAGAGGGGTCACGGGTTCCCCAAGCCTCTTATCGATGCCAGCCTAATAGTTGTAGTAGGTCAGATCTCTCAGAAGCATTTCGTTCGCTCTCCACGGCTAAGTGAAGCCGCCATGTCTTTGTTTCCCTGAAGGGTTTTGAACTCCAGGTAAATACAGGCAGCTTCTTCACAGTTCTCGTGCTGAAAGAAGAGGGGGCACAACAAACGGCATCCAGGCTGGTGTTTGTTTTTACTACACATTTCATCATCTGATTCGTATTCAGGTCTGTTGTCAAAGGCTTTTTAAATGTAATTCCAGCTGCCAGGTTGTATTACAGGTGGCACATCGTAGAAGCACAATTTGAGATGTTTTCTTTTCCAATTTTATAGCGGTAATTAAAAATTTATACCACAAAATGGCAATTTGGAGCAACTGGAAAAGATATTAACTGGTTGCAATGAAACGATTTTTTATCCAGAAATCTAGTCATGAAATCTTAGCAGAAAATCACATTTGATATGTTTTGAACCAAAAACCATCACTGTAATAATAATGGTCAAAGTAAGATTTTTCTTAGCTTGTTACTTTTGCTTGGAAAAGAGCTAAAACTTTGTCTTTGTCAAATAAATTTAAATCTAAGTCGCCTGAAGTAAAGTTTACCACATCAGAGCAAATGAAACCTGATTAAATCACAAACAGCATTTCCTTCATGTTTAATCAGTAATTTTAAAACAAACGTTTCTGACAAAGAACAGAAGTAAATCCTCAAAAACAGGAAAATACCAGATTTAGATGATAATGTGTCCATTTGTTGTTGTAAACAGGAAATAAATTGTTTTCTTGTTCATAGATTGCATTATTAATTTAATAATCTTGTTTATCGCCTCGAGGCGATTCTGGTCCACCATCCGGCGTCTCAGGGGGGGGAAGCGGTGCAGCACCAACACTGTTTATAGTGGGGATGGTGTGCTGCTGACCTCTACTCGGGACGTTGTGGGCCGGTGGGCAGAGTACTTCGAAGACCTCCTCAATCCCACCAACATGCCTTCCACTGAGGAAGCGGAGCCTGGGGACTCTGGGTTGGGCTCTCCAATCTCTGGGGGCGAGGTCGCCGAGGTGGTTAAAAAGCTCCTCGGTGGCAAGGCCCCGGGGGTGGATGAGATCCGCCCGGAGTTCCTTAAGGCTCTGGATGTTGTAGGGTTGTGTTGGTTGACGCGACTCTGCAGTATTGCATGGACATCGGGGGCAGTTCCCCTGGATTGGCAGACTGGGGTGGTGGTCCCCCTGTTCAAAAAGGGGGACCGGAGGGTGTGCTCCAATTATAGAGGGGTCACACTCTTAAGCCTCCCTGGCAAGGTCTATTCAGGGGTCCTGGAGAGGAGGGTCCGTCAGATAGTCGAACCTCGGATTCAGGAAGAGCAGTGTGGTTTTCGTCCTGGTTGTGGAACACTGGACCAGCTCTACACCCTCAGCAGGGTCCTGGAGGGTGCATGGGAGTTCGCCCAACCAGTCTACATGTGTTTTGTGGACTTGGAGAAGGCGTTCGACCGTGTCCCTCGGGGAGCCCTGTGGGGGGTTCTCCGGGAGTATGGGGTACCGGGCCCTTTGATACGGGCTGTCAGGTCCCTGTATGACCGGTGTCAGAGTCTGGTCCGCATTGCCGGCAGTAAGTCGGGCTCGTTTCCGGTGAGAGTTGGACTCCGCCAGGGCTGCCCTTTGTCACCGATTCTGTTCATCACTTTCATGGACAGAATTTCTAGGCGCAGCCAAGGTGTTGAGGGGATCCGATTTGGTGGCCTCAGGATCTCATCTCTGCTTTTCGCAGACGATGTGGTCCTTTTGGCTTCATCAGATCGTGATCTGCAGCTCTCGCTGGATCGGTTCGCAGCCGAGTGTGAAGAGGCCGGGATGGGGATCAGTGCCTCCAAATCCGAGGCCATGGTCTTGAGCCGGAAAAGGGTAGAGTGCCTTCTCCGGGTCAGGGGGGTGTCCTGCCCCAAGTGGAGGAGTTTAAGTATCTCGGGATCTTGTTCACGAATGGGGGAAGAAGGGAGCGGGAGATCGACAGGTGGATTGGCGCAGCGTCTGCTGTCAAGCGGGCGCTGTACCGGTCCGTCGTGGTGAAGAGAGAGCTGAGCCAAAAAGCGAAGCTCTCGATTTACCGGTCGATCTACGTTCCCACCCTCATCTATGGTCATGAGCTTTGGGTCATGACCGAAAGAACGAGATCGCGGATACAAGCGGCCGAAATGGGTTTTCTCCGTAGGGTGGCTGGGCTCTCCCTTAGAGATAGGGTGAGAAGCTCAGTCATCCGGGAGGGACTCAGAGTAGAGCCGCTGCTCCTTCACATCGAGAGGAGCCAGTTGAGGTGGCTTGGGCATCTGGTCAGGATGCCTCCTGGACGCCTCCCTGGTGAGGTGTTCCGGGCACGTCCCACCGGGAGGAGGCCCCGGGGAAGACCCAGGACACGCTGGAGGGACTATGTCTCTCGGCTGGCCTGGGAACGCCTCGGGATTCCCCCGGAGGAGCTGGAAGAAGTGGCTGGGGAGAGGGAAGTCTGGGCCTCCCTTCTGAAGCTGCTACCCCCGCGACCCGACCTCGGATAAGCGGAAGAAGATGGATGGATGGATGGATAATCTTGTTTATCTTCTTCAGTGTTTGAGCCAAATGAAGTTTATTGGTATTTTGCTTAAAGCTACTTTTACAACATATTGTCAGAAAACTCATCAATGATTTCTATTTTTATTGTTTTTATTTGTGTTTTTCCTCCTGACACAGAAAGGAGCTTTTCTGATCTATAAACTGGGAACAGTTGCTAAGGCAACGCGTCAAAATTAGTTTTGGGTTGTTCTTCAACAGTTTTTCTGTTATTTACCGTTTGCTGCATTAAATGAATAATCCCAGCATTGTTTCTGCCGCGGCTACAGAGGGAAATGAATCCCCTTTTGGCCTCCAGCTTTGTGCACAAACTTTCCAGATATAAACAACATGGAAGGGGCCCATGAGTAATTCTTTCCATGTCTTCACCTTTTATTTTAAGTGATCCAGTCTTAATGCTCTTAAAACAATCCTTTGGTAAGCTAACGGTATGCTGGCACTTTGAGCTCAAGTCGAGGCAAATAAACGATCATTTAAATACAGTAGCTCACCTTGCAGACCTGCAGGGGCAGAAAACTACAGTAGAGGCTAAATTCAGCATCTTAAACTCAGAGAAAACAAATGAAAGATTCTTAATCTACTTCTCAGGGATCCCAGACTGAGGTTGTCTGCCACTGGATAAGCCCAGACTACTGACCCTCCTTCTGGCTGCCGGCGGCCCCCTGCTGCTGCAGCAGGGACTGGCTGTAGAGGGTGGGCAGTGCTGCGGCGGCGTACTGCTGGATCCCTGAGTAGGCCTGCGTCAGCGCGTCCATGGTGCCTGCCGTGCCGTTGGTGAGCCCTGCGCCGCCCAGACCTCCGTTTAGAGCCGCCATACCTGAGAGCATTTGAGCAACTTTACATAAAACCCAACAATAAAGAAAGGAGAATGCACTTACTCATTAGCGCTCCCACTGAAGGTTGTGTTTTATCCACACATACACACACAAACACGCACCGACAGTCACAAACGGTACCAAAAATACACACACAGTGAAGACACATCGATACCAAACACACCGAAGACGAGACGACAAAGTTCAAGTTTCAAACAGCAGAATAAGGATGAGAGCAGCTGATGACGGCCAGAGCTGCAGGAACCAGCATGCAGCAAATCCGACGCAACATCAGCGCCACAAAAAACCACCACACAAAATCACAAACATGTTGATGAAAATGTCTGACAACAGAATCTAAAACAAATTACATCAATATTTAACAATTAACTAATTCTACACATCCATAAAAAGACAAACACTCATAAATAAATGAACAAAGAAATATTTTGATCTTTATTCTTTAACAGGAGTTTTATTTTTCTTTCTAAAAATATAAAATTACTTGGAATAAAATCTAATTTAAATCACTAATACTAAAATATACTGTGCAATGAAATAGCTTTCAGTCTTATTTAAAATAAATGCTTTTTACTTATAATTTTGTTTTAAACTCCAAAAGTGTCCAAAAGTATGGAGGAACATTCATGTCAACATTTAAGTATTATTTTGTACCCATAAAAAGACTAAAGTTTACTATTTAATCTTACTTGATATTAAAGCATAAAAAAGTGTTCAGCAATAGTCAGCATAAATATTTTTTGCATGTAATTTTGTTTTATGTTGGCCAGAAGTACGGAAATCGTGTCATTTATTAATCATTATATATCCATAAGAAGATTAAGGTTTACTTATTTAATTAACAATTTTTCCAATTAATATCTGTGACTTTGAAATAGCTCTCAATATTACTCAAAATAAATATTTTTTTTGCATGTAATTTCTTTATTTTTAAACTGTCCAAAATTACGGAAGAAAATCCATGTCATCATTTAATAATTAATGTATGTCCATAAAAAGTTTAAAGTTCACTCAAAGCAATCCTGTATTTCTAGAATACTTTTATTTTAGCAACTTTTTTAAAGATGAAAAATTATCCTGAAAATTGATTAAGTCACCATCTGTTCGGCAGCCATGTTTGCTGATGTTCAGGAAACTTGGGGCAGAAAGGATGATTATCTGCTTTCCTGTGACGTCTCACTTGCATGTTGGAGGGACTGCGGCGGAGTTTAAAAAGTGAGCGAACGCAGCGGTAACACTCATTAGCTGCTTGTAACGGCTTAATCTCGCGGCGGAGGGCAACTTGTCTGAGGAGGTCTGACACCGGCCCGGCGTCCTGTCGCCTCGCCGTCAGACACAGTGAAATAAATTATCGCCGCAGCGCTCCGGATTATAGGTCACTCATTTATTCAGGAATAATTGCACCGGTGACCTTTGCAATTCAATTAAGGTCTAGATGTGTTTAAATGAGGGCAGTTGGTGGCGGTGGGTGGATGGAAGAGGAAAGGGGCACCGAAAGGAGAGACTGGGTTAGCGGGGACAAAATGGGAAGCAAAATGGAAGCGACCCATTCGGCTAAAAGGACAGGCGTGTGTGTGTGTGTGTGTGTGTGTGTGTGCTGCAGTATGATTTACAGAGCGGATACAGCTACTCCAGCCGAGGAGCGGGAAAGGTCAGAGGAGAATAATGTGGTGGAAGAGGCCGGCAGTACGGGATCTCTGCTGTCATAACAGCTCTGATTAAGATCCAGACGCCACGTCTGCTCAGAGGTCAAAGGCAGGAGACACCAAGAACCGCGAAGAGCTCGATACGTACCGCCGGACCACGGACTCCAGGCGGGGAAACATCTACCTTCTCCAGATTTAACTGCATCTGATGTCCCAAAAACACCCAAAAAAGCTTCTCTGGATGTTTCCTTTATTACAACACTAACTTTAGGTTCACATTCTGACTCCTGGTTTGTTAAAGGGGCCATTTTCCTGATTCAACGCCTTGAAATTGGGCCTCTGTCTCTTTAAGAACTTCTGCTCTTTTTGAAGCTCATCCAACACGGCTCCTCTATTAACCCTTTAACTAAGTTTTTACCAGCATTGCTCTGAGCAGTAGCTCCTATAATGAGCTCAGCAGTTCCACCAGCTGCTTGCTAATTGCTGCTGGCTAGTCTGAAGGAGCTGAGTGGCGGAGGCGGAGCTAGGTCCACCCAGGTGTTTTGCACAGCATGCATGAAAGAATCAAGGCAACACTGCACGTTTGCAAAACAACACCACTTTGCAGTGATTCCATTAAATAAATGAAATTAAAATCATCAATCAATAAGTTTGATTGATGATTTTGATGAGTCATTTAAAAACAGGCAAAGACAATGCTGCGCCACGAAACTCCAACTGTGAATTAATTCATCTCAAAATTTATGAGTTTTTTCTTGCAAATTTTTCACTTTGAGCTCAGAAATTTCCATGTTTTTATAGAAAATTTCTGAATGTATTTTTAGGTAATTTACTCATTTTTAAATCGCACTGAACCCTGCATGTTAAATGGAAAAAATATTTACTTCACCATGATGCTTTGAATTACAGTTCATTTTGTGCTTTTTGACATGAAATCCGGATCTGATTATTGACATGCAGTGAACCCTCAGCAGTTATGGGGTTTAGAAAACACAGCTGACTACAGATACTAAAAACTCGATCTACACGCTTATACCCGCCTATTTTAATATTTCAGACAACAAATGTATCATAAAATGCATTAACACGTGAAAAACATCTTATTTTTTGAATATTCTGTACAAAACAAATAAATCCGCAAATTTATTGTGAAAAACAATCTTTTTTTACAGACTGAAAACAGCTAAAATTAGCAGCTCTGATTAGCAAATCTGTTTAAAACCCAGAAATAACAGCAAACACAACAGCAAAATGACACAGCGCCACCTTGTGGCAGACGTACAAAACGATCCCACTCAGCAGCAGCTAGTTCTGCTGGTTCTGTTGGGACTTCAGCACGCTTACAGCAAGCACAACCCGGGTCACAACCAGGAAGCAGATGGAGCGATGGAGGAATGGATGGATGGGTTAATGAGTGGGATGTCTGCGGCTAAGAGGAGGAAGCTTTGGCTGGAAAAAGGTTTTAATAAACCAGAGACACAGAGAGACGGCAGGAAGAACCAGAGTGGGACACATGCAAGAACTACTTGGTTCCAATATGAAGCTAGCTCAAATTCTTGAGCATATTTTGGAAATAAAGCATCTATAATCAGATTTGTCATGTTTATAAAATAAAGAGTCATTAAGTAGAGGTATGAGTCAAACCCCGTGTCTCTGCTCAGCGGTGGCGTTGCCTTCGGGTGTGGATGGTTGAAGGTTGGGGTGGAGTGGCTGATGGCAGGGTGAATACTCACTGTTGATGCTACCTGCTAGTGCATTAATGTTGTTCAGGCCAACAGTTGCGCCTGCCAGGCCCTGCAGGGTACCCAGAGAGGTCAGAGAGTTCATGGCACTGGCGTTGGAGCTGGCCGCTGTGCCTGCTGCTGGGAAACCAAAAGGTAGGAGCGAGAGGAAGAGGAAGAGGAGAACAGGAGACAAAGAAGTGCATGTGTTATATCCAACATTCAGCAGCTCTCAACAAACACAGATAGATGGTTTTAAGGTGCTACGTGTAGCATTGGAAGGTTTAATGACGTCAGACTCAGATTAGGTGGTGCTACACCAAGTGAAAATAACGATTTATCGTATAAATGTGCACTTTTTCATCCCATGTGACGCGTTCATTCAACTGAAAGTTATGAGATGCTTCATGGACGAGCCATCATGGTGCATCCATGCAAAAATTTATTCTTATTTATTTCATTTTCAGATGTTGGAGAAAGTTGCAGAAACAGAATCAAACTGTTGCAGGGTGTCCACGCATCCTTAAAAAGTCTTAAATTTGTGTATCTAAAATTAAGGTTAAAATGTCTCAAATTTCTGTTGTTTTTTTTTCTCGCAGGACTTTTCTGGGAGGCAAAGCGTTCTGTGACTCGGGGTGGCTGATGCTAACTAGATGCTAATATAGATAGCTAGCTAGCTAGCTGCTTTTTGGCTCAGTCATGGGAAGTGGAAATTTATTGGCAGTTGACAGAATGATGTTCATCTTCTGTTGCAAACCCACATGAAGCTAGGAGCATTCTGTGCAAAAACACTTGGCACTACCAGGGTTACGACTGCAGAGAGCGTCAGATCATATGCAGCTTTCTTTAAATTTTGTCATCATACTGGTCTAACTGGTCTAAGTGTTTAACTGGCCTATTAGCATCGTCTGACCAAGTTGCTGCGGTTGTTACCTTGTGGACCAGAAGCAGAATCGTTCAGGAACCAAGGTTCTAGATTCTGACATGGTTCTAAAAACAATCTAATAATCCAGATTAGTTAACATGGACAAAATGCTACAAGTAACACCTTTGGTAACATTTATTTTTACATAGAAAGGCAACTTTTGAACCTAATTTGAAGAATTAGACAAAAATAAAAGCCCCTTTCTATAAAGCAGACATACAACCATTGTAAAAAGAAAGTACAACCCTTTCCTGTTGCAACGTTTTACGCAGACAATTTCCTGATGTGTTCAGGATTGTTGTTCTGTTTAGGACCCAGACAAACGGACTCACATTTGTCTGAAATACTTTGTTTTGTAGAGAGGTTCATGGTTCATTCAATAACTGGATGAGCCCAAACTATCATGTCTCCACCACCGTGCTTCACAGTTCTTGTTTTCGCCAACAGATTTTGGCGAAAACAAGAACTGTGGAAACAAGAACTTTGGCCTCATCTTGTCCTTCATCCAGATGCAGCTTTGCTAACCTGTTGCCATCTTGTTTTTAGATAAAAGAAGCTTTGTCCTTCAATCCTTTGAAATACCTATACTGGTTCATTGTCATGGAGGTCATTTCTCTGACTGGGACATCAACGTTTCGGATGATTGGCATATTGGGAATAATCTTCCCAAGATATTTTACCTTCTCCACTTGAAGGAGGAACTTCCCTCCGACCTAGAAAGGGTAAGCCTCCCTTTTCTAGAGAACCATTGTCCCGGTGTTGGAGTAGCTGATGCCCCCAGTGCAAGCTGTACATTTTGGCCAGAGGGAGTCAGCAGAACTATATCATCCACAAAAAGCAGAGACAAAATCCGCTGATCCCCAAACCAAACCTCTGGCTGCGTCTAGAAATCCTATCCATCTAAGTTATGAACAGGACCAGTGATAAAGGGCAGGCCTGCCGGAGTCCAACATTCAGGAGATCGGGAGTAATGCAAGATTCAATTTATTGGTCAGACTACATTCCTACCCTCAACTATGGTCACGAAATTTGGGTCATGACCAAAAGAACGAGATCCTGGATACAAGAGTCCGAAATGAATTTCCTCCACAGGACGTCGATTGGGTGAGGAGTTTGGAGTAGAGTCGCTGCTTCTCCTCATCGAAAGGATTCAGATGAGGTGGCATTTTTTCCTGATGACCCCTGATGAATTTCAGGCATGTTCCTGCAGGAAGAAGTCCAGGAGGGACCAAGTCTTTTGGCTGGACTGGAGTTGGATGTGGTGACTGAGAAGGGGGATGTTTGGGCGTCTCTCCAGAAACCTCTGAACCAGCGACCCAAGTCCTGGTTGACGAATGACAATAAATACAAATAATTTTCCTCTCTGGAGAACGTTGCACTTTGTATATTAAAGGGCTGCAACTGTTGCTGATATCTTTCCTTCCTGGCTTGGCGTGAATTAAGCACTTTAATTGGGATTTACTTAGCTGCGATTATATTTAAATCATTTTTGACCTAGTAGAAAGCAGGGGTGTACTTTCATTTTCCTGCTCTTGAATCTGCAAACCGGCAGGAACACAGCGTCCACACAGACACTTTTCATCGTTTCATTCCCGAATAATTTATATGATGGTTCCTCACACATATCTGGATTCAAATAAATTGGAAAATCCAAAAAGAAAAAGAATCACCAAGACAAATGAAGTCAACACAGGAGAACGACATGAGGAGACACTGATATGTCAACGGTGGAGGGTGAGATGGAGGGAATGTGGTGCACAAAGCTCGCGATCTCCTTCCTTTCCAGACAAAACAAAACAGAGATTGAATCTATTCATTTACCCTTCATCTCATCAAAGCGTTGCCAACAAAGCAGGATTGCCGCTGAATGTATTAGGAGATGGTGTGGCAGAGGGAGCATTATGTCAGCACACGTTGCAAAACAAAGACGCTGGCCTGTCTCCATGCAGAACGGTCTATATTTATCAAACTAGAGTGACGTTTTCAGTTTCATTGACACATGCAGTATAGCAGCAGCACTCATTCACAGCGAGCATCTCAACCTGAGTGTGTAATATTCAAGGTTGGAGTGACATTTGGCACCAGAGAGAGAAAGAGGCGAAAAGTATGGAGAGAAGCAGCGAGACGAGGAGGAGAGACAAGACAAGAACGGGCATTTGGAGCAGCGTGAGCGTTGAGGAGGAGGAAGAGTGGCGGCTGAGGGAGGAAGAGGAGGAGGAGGCTGGTTTTTCATATTCATGCTCTGCTGAGAGGGTGCTGCTGGAGCGAGGCCGAGCCGACATGAGAGGGTGGGGTGATGGAGCAGAAATAGGAAGCTTGTCAAAAAGAGGGCAGGAGCAGGAGATGAGGGCAACAAGGAGAGACGGAGGAGGAAGGAAATCTGAAGATGGTGGTGTTTAACCCGAGACAACCTGGTGCGTTCAAACCCACATGTAAGAGGCGGACGTTATCAACACGCACCCCGTCTGTCGGGGAACAACAGCCTGAGAGACATCTGGAAACACAACATGGACGTGGAAACACCTGAACCTGACAGACATTTAGGCAAACGCTCATGCACACACATCTGCAACGACTGTATGATGGGGTGACGCCACGCCACAGGATGCTGAAAGACAGGACGCCAGGAGGCCAATGACATCTACACGGCGTCCGTGTTAGGGTGAGGTGGACACACACCACGGATGAAGACCGGAGCGATGGCGATGGGTGGAGCTGATGGTTTGGCCGGCGTGCCAGGGTCGTGAAGTGACAAATGGTAACAGCGGAACGCGGAGGCCGGCGTTGGGCGGCCCGCCCGAGCCGAGCGGCTGCGGCGTTACCTGGGCTGGCCAACGCTCCCAGGGAGGCGGCGCTGGAGGACAGGGGGTTTGCGGTGGAGGGGCTGGCTGAGTTTTGGGCCGCCGCCGCCGCTGCCGCTAAAGTGGCCAGGTTCTGCAACTGCAGAGCGCTCATACCTGGAGAGAGGAGCCAGAGAGGGTGGTGTCAAAGCTGGGGGACCGCCTGGGCCGGACCGGGACAGAGGTGACCACCGGAGAGCGCGTATTCCCTCTACAAATACACCTGGAAACAAGCTGCTTTCTGCTTTCTCTTCAAACAAACTACACAATCTTTGCTTCAGAGTGTGAAGGTAAACACTCCAGCAGCTGAATTCACTAATAAGTCCCAAATGGGCCTGAATCAGTAAAAGCAGCTGCTGTAGTGTTTAGTCCTGGTGTGTTTCTCCCAGGCAGAGCTGCTCTGGAGGCAGAAATAATCAGAGTGATTTAGTTCAACTTATGTTTCTCTCTTTCAACAGCACTCGATTAAAACCCTGCGGAGGGGCCAGAGAAACGTAGAGAGGAAACTAACCTTTTCTAAAACAGTTCTGCAGCTCTGTAGTCTATTATATCACTTTAAAAATTCAACTCCTGGAGGTCATTTTGCTCCAATATTTGGAGCTAAAACCAATTAAAATACCCAGCACACAGAAACACATCAAGCTCCAGGAAGATTAATCACATTTTTGAGATCATTTTAAGATTTACTCTTCATAGTTGCAGGCGTCTGAGTAACGTACACAACCATCAACATTTCTGGCCAACACCAGCTTATTTACACCAACTTTTAATAAAAATTATTTTCATCTAGATTGTTTGAAATTCAAGACGGCTCACAAATATGAATATTTGTACATAAATTCCCTAAATATCTAAACGTTATTTACATGAAAAGAGACCGCTGGTTCTTTTGTTGGGGATGCAATTAAAATTATATGTTACTACAAAACAACTTTTTCTTGGCCAGTTTTAGTTTTGGATCTTGTTTTAAGGAGGTTAAGCAAAAATCGGGAAGATTTCCTAAAGTATACGGCTACTCTGTACAGATATAGACGTAGATAATGGAGCTGGTGCATCTTTGTCTCAAGGCCACTTTAAGCAACATTATTTTGTAAATAATGTTTTTTATTTCTTTAATTGTTTTTAATTGTTTATCAGTTTTACATAATTCCAGTAACCAAACTTGATTTTGTTTAGTAATGTAATACAGTATCAATATTTAGCTCTTCCTAATTATAAACATCTCCAAAGAATTGCTCTGTTATTAAACAGTGATTTATCTTGATGCTCTTATTTTGAAATGTAACCAGAAGTTGTGTGTTAGGGAGAAGCAAAAAGAATAAGTGTTGAAGCCGCTAACGTTGCACAATTTGCCTGCTGTTATTTTATCTCAGTGCTTAATAAGTTGTAACAGTGAGTCGGATAAATAAGCTATAAATATATATAAATATAATAATATATATTATAAAAAGAAAACGTTCAATCAGGAGAGGTTGTTGAGAAACGCCGATGATGATAGGCATCATCCAAACGATTACTTTTGATTTTGGTCCAATCAGACTCCAATAGTTCTGTGCTTCATTTTGTTCGTCCAATCAGGTGCGGATCTGCCAAGCAGACGCCTCCTTCGTCTACCTGGTTTTTATTGCCTCTGGATTGAACATTGGGATTTTATCTCATCTGCGTTACAAAGCCGAACATCCAAGAAACTGTCCAATGACTCTACAACTGTTCCCTTTACGGCCCGATGCTTCTGGAACCGCCTGCGAACATATGGATGTACCAGCTCCGTTACTGAGACCAAATGTTCTCCACATTGGACCACAACAAAGTTGCTTCAACCTTTTGTCGTAGTGTAAATGAAAGCAGGAATAGCACCACTCTCTCTCAGCATAATCAACGACTCCATGCCAACAGCTGACTGATACCGAAGGGGCAATAAAACATCAGCATCTCGCTGAACATCTTCATCTCTGACAAGCAGAAGTTTCCACAGACAGGATGTCTCCAACACATGAGCTTGTTAAAGTTAAGGGTGGCACATATGAGGTGTATGTGTTGTATATACAGGCTGGGTGTATATACACTCCTATGGGAGTACGCACATGTAGAGAGACACACAAACGAGACGCAACGAAGAAAATACATCTTGTTAGACAAAGATATCCTTCACCCAGACAACCAAACTGAACGATGACAACAGATGGCTGGATTCATCACTTGGATTCACACTTCTGATTGGTAAATTAAAAGGCTTCAAAAGAGACAGAAAGGAAGAGAGAAAGAGGCTGGCGGCTTTCAGAGTCCTCGTCTTGTTTTCGGTCTCCAAGTCGCTGCAGCCGAGTGCGAGAGCTCAGAGTTTCAGGGCGGCTAATGCGACGTGTTTGCAGCACAAACGATGTGTGCGACTCCTCCACTCGTCTCTGCTGCTCGGGAACACCGCCACCGCCGCAGCCAAAACCAATTGTGTTTTCAGGGCGATTTTCTCCAATTTTCTGTCATACCCCCAAAGCTGAAATGGATTTCTATTTTCAGGCGAGGCAGGAATAAAAACAGCCGTCACTCATTCTATCAAAGTCTAACAAAAACACATGCTCACAGCCGTGCTAATTCTGGCCGTGTCTTACTTATAGGAGCCAGACAATGGAGCAAATGAGCAAGAAGATGTGCAACTTTACGGAGTGAATGGTATTGATCCGCCTTTGGAACCGCATGTACCTGATTTGTTTGTAAAAAGCAACAGGAGTATTAAAGGTTCTTTTCTTTCTATTTATTGCTGCAACCTTTGATTTTCCAATCTGGTACTTCCTTCTTTCCTTCCTTCCTTCTTTCCTTCCTTCCTTCCTTTCTTTCTTTCCCTCTCCTCTGGTCTTTGTTCTAATTTATCCTCCCTTGACCTTCGTTTCTCATTGACCTTCTGAGCTGTTTTCCTCTCTTTGACCTTTCCGTTTAGCTAATGGCCTTTTCCTTCTTGTTCTTCATGGTTTTTATTGGTCTCCACTTTTAATTACAAGTTTATTTCCCCGTTTCACTCACTTTCTTAAATGATTGTCACAAAGTCCATCTAGTGTTTCTGCTTTTAGCTCCGACAGCCCAAATCTAATATCTTGATTTATCTTGGTGTCCTTTCCCTCAAGTCATTGTCCTTGGAAAACCTTTTTATTCAAAGTTCGGTTTTTGTCCTTATTAAGCACAAAAACGTGTTGAAAATATGAGATTTTATCGTATTTCTACCAAAGAAAGTCAAAGACTGAAGTTATAATCCCAGGCTTGGTTCGACCGTCGGACCCCTTCCACATTAAAGGTCAGGATATGTTCAGTTGGATTAGTTTGATCGACACAAATAAACTAAAGTTGACCAGTGAGAAACTTCATCAAAGAAAATATCAGCAAATTCAAGTTTTCAGTTATACTCCCTGTCAATCCATATGACTTTTTTCCGGTTCTGCTGGAAGTTTCTTCTTGTTTAAAGGAAGTTTTTCCTCTCCACTGTCGCCACATGCATGAGGGAAATCTTTTTTGAATAATAAACTAGATGGACTGAATTGTGATTGGACTGAATTCAGATCTGAAAGTTGTGGGTTGATTGCAGTGTGCCCATTAGCAAGGCACTTCAGTCTGTTACCAATCAGATACCAATAAATCTTCCCATTTATTGGTATTTATTGGCTTTTCTCAGCAGAGTTTCCCCCAGGCTGAGTGTTTTTGTTTATTTTTAAATGTTTTTTATTCTCTAGTAACACTACAGACGGATTAATTTAGGTTTATAGTTGAACTGGGCGCACCAACTGTGCATTTTTATAACTTTTTTTAACACAAAAACTTTCTGGAAGTACTTGTCGTTCAAACTGAGATTTCTAAGGTGAAGCCATTTAATTTTAATTCCATTTTTAATTTTTTAAGCATGTAGTTGACTACTGAACCATTTTCTTTTATTTTCTTCCTCTTTTTATCTTTATTTTTCCCTCCCAGACTCCATTTTCTCCTTTTCTCCGGTTTGATTCGTGACAGCAGTGACTACAAAGCAGCTTTTCTTCTGTTTCTATCTTTTTCTCTCTTCATGCAACCTTTTCTCACCCTGTTTTTCCACAGCGGCTCTTTCTTGCATTTGTCAAAGGCAATCTCCTTCGCTGAACATACACTTTCCAGACAGTCATGAGGAGAAGAGAATAAAATCTCCCAGTTGGGGAGGAATGAGGAGCAGGCGGCGACGGAGAGGCGACTCGGAGACAAACGGATCAGAGTCGGAGGATCTGGGTTGTGCAGATGGTGCGTGAGCGGCTCCATTGTGTGTGAGCACATATGTGTGGAAGGATGCGAGCGCTCCAGCCCGCCGTTGGCTGCGTCTAATTGAAAGCTCATTGGTGTAATTGAAGCCTCTCAGCTCTTCAGCTCCTCGTGTTAAAGACTGGGACCAGATGTCATTCAGCTGTCTCACATCTCCTGCCAATCACTAATGCTCCCCGTCTCTTCCTCACCAGCGCAGATGGAGCACCGACGCTTTTCTCTCCACGCTCGTTCCAAATCCTCACAGAGCCGATTTGTCAGCGCGATTTTAAGGAATACGAGACGCCGAGACGGGAAAACTGGGAGGCGGAGCGGCTTTGTGGGAGCATGGCAGAAAACTGGAGCTTCAAATCAAACTTCTGATTCAAAAGACCAAGAAAAGGTCAGACCTCACCGGGACGATGGAGAAATTCAACCTAACGTCACATAATGTCAACTTTCCAGAGATGGAAACTCATTTAATACAAATTCAATGCAAATATGCTTACAGTGGCAGATTTTTATATATGGTAGGAAAAAAAACTGTAAGAAAGGAAGGTATAGAAAATACAGAAGGACAAGAACAGAAAGAAAAGGGATAATGAAAGAGTTAAGTTTGGGGAAAAGATGGGAATCTGTGAAGAACAAGAAATGAAAAGGAAGAGAGAAAGGAATGAGACCAAGGAGAGATAGAGAGGAAAGAAGGAAGGAAATAGAAAAGTCTGGACACAAATATTTCTCCATAATTTTCTTGAAAAACTCTGAAACCAAATCCATATTCTCTCACTTATCCCGACTGCGAAGGAATCCTGGAAAGTCGGCAGAAAATCTGCATAAAGAGGCTTTGAAGCTAAAGAGCAAAGAGGAGATGAAGAGCGCGAGTCTCCACCATCGTCTCAAAGTCTTAAGCAACTTAAAGCTTAAAAAATTTGATTTCTCAATCGTTCTGATCTGGTCTTTCTGGAAAGCTTGAGGATTATTACAAAGTGCACTTTTCCATTCTCAGCTTTTTCAACTTTCTCTCTGCAAAACACTTTGTTGCTTTGAATTGCCAATCATTTCCTCCTAAACAGCAGCGAACGCCTTCATCTTTGCTCTGAACCTGCAGAAACTCGCTCTGGTCCTCCAGTAGATGGCGCCAGCCCGCAGCGCTGCACTCACGCCACCTTTAACCATTCTTCTGCGCTCCCTTTCTCCCGTTTCTTTCCTCCTTTCTTGTGATTCATCTATCCCTGACAAAGCCTCGCCGCTGCCGCTACACGCCCTGGGCACAACTCTTTGCCTGGCCTCATTAAAAGATCAAGACAAATCTTAGCAACGGTTAATAAATCTTCAGGGCAACGAGCTCTCTTTACTCCGCCACGCGAGTTCATCTGTTATGCTCTTTGGTCCTCTTTTAGAAGTCTGTGGAAATAAATATATTACAACAAAGAGAGCAGAGCTGTGGTAGATTGTGAGCGTGTTGACGGACGACTCACCGGCCATCTGCTGGATCCCGCTGAAAGCTCCCAGGTTGCCGGAGGAGGCGGCCTGCTGCAGCAGCTGAAGGGGAGACAGACACAGAGTGAGGCAGGCGGCAGCAAGGAAACGCCGAGAAGCGGCTGAGCTTCCCGGCTCAGCGCTCGATCAGTAAACGAGCTGCTAATATAGTCTGATCTCTCCTCAAAGCGAGCGCCGTTTGCATTCCTGCACAGTTCTCCAGACAACTTGTGCATGAAAGCTCTAATCTGGCTGACTAATTAGATTCCAAAACAAATCAGGAATACTGATGGCGTCAGAAACTCAGCCTTCGAAGACTCAAATTAACAGCAAATTAACATCTTGTTTCTATTGTGGGAATTTCTTTTCAACAACGGCGGAGAGAGAGGATTCAAAGAGCAGAAAAATCTCTCAAATAAATCAATATCCAGTAAAGGAGTGCCTGTCCTCCCCCCAGCTAATCCAGAGACTCGCTGTGGTTAATTTAAAAACTGAGGCAGAATCGAAACAAGTCTCACTAAAAATGGGGGGAAAAGTAGAGAAAGATGAAGAGAACGAGCTGCAGGAGAAGAAGAAATGTCCCAATCAGATGAAACTGGGGCTCGGTGATTCTCCAGTGACTCAAAACCATTTGAGATCCGTTTTCCTGAATTGATTTGAGAAAAATCCCAAAAAGACTTAAAAAGTAGTCACTTTTTAAAAAATTAACTCTTTCAGAGCAAACAGATAAAAAGCAGCTTTCAAATGAGGATTCCACCAAATGCTTAAATCATATCCACAGTCTCACAAACCAAAGCAAACTTGATTACAGCACAGACAGAACCTGTCTGACAACACGAAGCAGGCCAGTGGGCCCTGGAGGGCCGGCATCCTGCATGTTGTACTTCCCTCCCTGGTTAACACCTGGATCAAATGATGGCTCATTAGAGGCCTAAGCAGAACATCGACCTGCTGAACAGGTCGTTTCCACCTCCAGGGAGGAACTGAAACATGCAGGAGGCCGAAGCTCCAGGACTGAAGTAACCTGAAGCTGTTTCCCACCTGATACTTCAGCAGATTTGGTTCAATTTGGGATCAGAACTTCAACATCTACTCCACCTCCATCTGCTGTGGTTCTCTTTCTCTCTGCTCTGAGTCAAACCAACCAAACCCGGTCCGGTTGGTGAGGTGTGAACGCTAATCAAACTCTGTCCTGCCTCTGAGTTCGTTTGAAGTGAACTCTGGTTCGGTTTGAATGTGAACACCAAGCGGACCGGAGACCACTCCAAAAGCAGGAAGTGGATCACAGTGCAGGGCATTCTGGGTAAATACAACCAAAGCTAGCATGCTAGCCTAGCGCTAGCAGCAGAAATGGCTCCTGGTCTTCAGCCAAAGACTAAAGAGAAATCCTCCAACACTAAAATCCTCCATCTTGTTTCCATCTGGTGAAGAAGGAAGTTGCTCTCAGTGTCTTCAGAGGTTTTTGTGTCATTTCCTTCAGTGGTTCTTGGTGCAGCGCCCCCACAGGCCAGGAGAACAGGTTGGTTTGGGTCAGAACCACAGCAGCTGGAGGTGGAGCAGATGTTCTGGTTCCAGTTCCACGGCTTCTACTACCTGATTATCAGGTTGTGGGCTTAAGATGAAGCTCTCATTGGTTCTGCAGGAGGAAAATGATCCAGAAAAACCTCTAAATGGGTTTGTAGTGGCCTAGTCAAAGTCTGGCTTGAATCTGACAAAGATCCAACCTTAAGAAAGCAAAGATAAAGTCCTCCACAGTGACATTTTAGACAAACTGCTTCTTGCTTTTCCTCAATGTTTGTTTGATCATCAGACATTTCAGTGAGAAAAAGTTTTTGTTTTTGTCCTTGTAGAGGAAAAGTCTTTCTAACGAATCTGCTCCACTAAATGGATTCAAAACGTTGAAGCTAAGATCAGAAAACATGTTTTCAGCTCATATTTGACTTTTTCATATAAGACTTTTTAAATCCTCCCTAAACATTCCTGCTTCAGGGCGGCTGAACCACCTGCAGGAAGCTAAACACAAATAAAGATCTGCATCTGATTCCTGGTGCTGATTTGTAAGATGTGGATTGGTTGGATTAGATTAGGTTAAGCATTTGGGGATTTTTCTTTCTAAAATCTTTGATTTTAATATTTTTATGCAGAAATCTATGAAATTCTAATAATGAGTCCAACAGTAACAATCTGAAGTCTCCAATTCATTCAAACAGAGCAACATGTAGCATATTTTATACTCAACTCCAGCTCAGTTTTCATGATTTAAAGCGCCTGCTCAGTTTTTTTTTGGACAAAGTCATCCGTGTTTAAGCCTGGTTAGGCCTCCTTAGAGTTTAACTCTAACATTACTGTTTTACTTTTACAACAAATACTGAGAGTTGAGCAGTAGATCTGCTTCAACCTTAAATCACATTCTTATTATTATTTACTTCAATGAATTGGGCTAGTAAGGATGATGATGTGCATTTTAAGGGAACACCTCAATTTCGTCTTTGACGTCATTTAAAAATCTAAAGGAATCAGGAAAACAATTTTAGACGTCCGTCCAAGTTTACATAGAAACGGAACAAGAATATTTACATATCATCCTGTCCAAAAGATGAAGGCGGTTTGGTGGAAAACGTTTAAATCGACCCAGAAACAAAAGTTAAAGATGTTCTGGAGGATCTGCTGAAGTGAAACGAGTCGAGGCCTGAAGAGTAACGAGAAGAAGCCAGTCCAAGGAAGCTAACTTTGGTCAAACATAGTTAGCATCAAATGATCTGTAACAAAGCCAGAGATGGTCTGATGATGGAGCACGACGGTTTACAAACCAACCCTAACCCTGAGCTCCAGGAAACTAAAACAGCTCAAATCATTTCTATAAAATAGTAAGAAAATATATTCTGGTGTTTCACAACTATGTGTATATAGTTTATAAACCTGACTGAGCTAAAGCAGGAAATATTTTAGTCTGATTAATGCCAAAAAGATGTGATACTGTGCAGAGTGTGTAAATATTTGGTATAAATAAGTTTAGTTTAGAATCAAAGCTAAATTGGCTTTAGTTATTGCATCATTAATCTGGTTATGGATGCATTTTTCCTGCTTCTCCTTTAAACACGCCTCCGCAGCGCTAACTGGTTAGCTTTAGCTTTAGCTCGGATTCAAAGAGGAAGAGTGATGAAAGTGAGGGTCAGCTGCAGGGAGGAAGAGGAAAGCAGAGGACAAAAGGAGGCAGGGAGTATTTTGGGAGAGTCTTTCTGGTCGGGGCACTGACTGTGGCTGCGCTGGCCACGGGGCTGCAGGGTGTGACGGAGGAGGAGGTGATGATGGAGGCAGGCGACGCGGCGGCGGCGACTCTTACGGCCAGGTACTGCGGGGTGAGGCCGCCCAGGCCCGTCAGGCTCCCCCAGGTGGTCGCACTGTTGAGCTGCTGCATCTGCTGCGCCAGCTGCTGCTGCAGACGCCGCTGCTCCTTGTCCTTCTGCGTGTCAGCAAACTTCACCACGATGGGAGACGAGCAGCCCTGAGGAGGAGAGAGGCAAGAACAGAAAGACTGTTACTGCTGCAAAACGATTACAGCTAAAAAAATAACAAAAACAGCTTAAAGGCGACGCCGTAGGTTAGGACAGGTCTATGGCCTACACAAAGCATGTTCAGTACATTTTGTGCACGTCGTTCTTAGATAATGAGATTTTCCATTCAGTTTTTGGGCCTCTGCCACTTTAAATCCAAATAAGCTGCTGCTGGCCACGCCCCCAGGTTAACGTTTACACTTGCACATTAAAATGGCTGCAAACGGATTTGTACAGCCGTATATCTTTGAAAAGCAAAAGTGGAGCCTCCTGCACAGCCAACAGAAACACAGCAAGTGGTTTCTGGATGGTAAGTCACCAACAAAACTCTTGTCTTTTCCAGCAGCCATTGTACAGCAGGAAAACCAGGTGACCAAATCAGCTCCACTCTGGTTGCTAGGTAACGGGGCTGGGTTATGCTGGGGTTGCTGGGTAACGGGCAGTGCCTCCTGATTTGTGACGTTACATTCTGGAGGTTTTTGAAACGGCTCATTTTCCAGACACCATAAAACGCAAATGCTGACAAAAAACCGGCTGGGAGTTATTTTTGTTTTTGAAAACCCAAACGAAAGTACAGAGACGTGCAAAATGTGAATTTTCCACAATGTGTCCCCTTTAAGTGCTGCATGTAATAAAGGCTGTGATGTGCAGAAGCGTGTTAGCGACACAGGACACGCACGCAGTCGCTCAGGAAACTCTCCTCTAAAGCCAGCAGGGCTTTCTTCTTCTTTCCCCCACAAGGGTTCAGTTATCTCTGAGTCCAAAACGGTTTCACCAGACACTGATTTCCCGACTTCTCCAACTATTTCATCATCTTTTATGAAGTGAGACTAGATGTGCGAGTGTGTGTGTGTGTGTGTGTGGAGAAAGTGAGAGTGATTGGGATAACCATCAGGAGAGGGCGACAGGGCAAGAGGGAGATTCAGAAATGTGGACAATCAGGAGTAATTGTCTGAATTTCTGCTGCTGCCGGGTTGCAGAGACAAAGCCAGGCTCACAAAGGGGGCGACGCGTCGGACATGAGACGGAAACGCGCCGCGTTCTCTGATGAAAGTTACAGTAAAGCTCAAAGTGATAATCTGTTGCAACACACCATTCCTCGCGCAGTGCAATCAAAGCCTAACTAGGGGCAAATCCGTCGGAAAACAAAGGCAATCTGCCACAGGAGGATGGAAACCTTTTGATTGAAACATTTAGTTTGAGGCGGGGATCCGCGCTCGGCGAAGGAGGGAAGACATTCGGCTACTTTGCAGATGGTGGCGAGCGCTGAGAGGCGCAGAACGCCGAGTGTCTGGGACCGAGGGAGGGCAGCCGCAAATACTTGCAGCAACCAGAGCTGCCAATCTGAGATTTCATGAAAGCTTCCAGAAATTTATTTTTTCCTACAAAACGTTCTTGACCTTTCAGTTTTGCAACAGTTTCTAAAAGGTTATTTGGACTTTTCCCTCAATTCTCATCTCCCGTCAGTGCGCTGTCTGGGATTTCTCCCATTGAGCTCGATTTCTCCGGTTGGATTTCAATCAAGCCAAGCAGCAAACAGATTTTCTGCGGCGTTTTTCTTGAGCACTCTGCCTGTAGTTTGTAACTGGCAGCAGAGGAAACGAACGAAGCCGAGTTGGTCGCACTTTGAAGACAAAGCAAGGAGACATTTCAGCTAATGACTCATGGAGATCCCATGGGATTTACAAACAAAAAATTAAAAATGAGAAAATGGAATTAAGAGAATAAAATTATAATATTTCAAGAATAAAGTCATATTAGTAAAATATTCCTGCATGATTGCAGGAGCGGACATAACTCAATTTTTCCAAAGAATCTTTGCTTTATACAAAAAACATTTTGGTTCCTAGAACTAAATCTAAGTATATTTAATATATATTTTAAATATTCTAAGTGTTGATTAAATAAAAAAGTGAATAAATTATTTACAACACAAAGCATCAAAGAGTTTGAAATATAAACTGCTGATAAACTTAAAAACATTTTCTGAATGAATCGTTCTCATTTCATTTTGTCATTAGCTCATAAAAATTAAAATATTTAAAAAGAAAGCTTCTCCAACACAAACACAAATTTAAACTGACATTCTGGAAGTTGCTGCTGTTTTGTCCTAATTAATGAGGTGGAAGCAGAAGTTTGCTCGTCTTCCCAGACGAAGAGTCGCTCATGAAACTCACCAGGAAGAAGAAGAAGAAGAAAAAAGCAGCGTAATTACAAAGCAGCGCTGACTATCATCACCTTCCAACATGACATCAAAACTGCAGGCTGCCGTTGCTCACAGCCAAAAAAATGGCACCTTTCTTCCTGTGGCAACATTGGAACCGATAATTAACATGGCAGGATGCGGCAGAGAAATCTGGCAACATTTAGCTGCTGCAATCGGATTCAGTTTAATTTAAAGTTACTCTTTGATTTTTAACGCAGAGCCAGAATCCAGGCACCTGTAAGGACTGTATCATTTGATTTAAATGTACACAAGTACAATATTTGTGTGAAAATGAATCCTCATTTTATTGTTTTTACACAAACTGTGAATTAAAAAAATCAGACTTCTCAGTTTTAATCTTCAACGGTTCAGAAGGATTATTTTTGTAATTACTTGACTATTCTTGAAATATTATCACTTTATTCTCATATTATTATGATTTTATTATGGAAATACAATTTATTCTTGCAGTTTAATGACTTTATTCTTGAATGCTATCACTAGCGTAGCATGTAGGCTATGCTAATGATAGCCTACAAGCAGTATTTTAGCTAGCTTTAGCTTTCTAGCTCATTTTAGCTCATAAACTGCTGTGACCTTACAGTTTAGCATTAACACTCCTTAGCTGCACTGACTGAAAGTTTTCAATCCCCTTCAACAGTTTTGGAAAGTTTTCTGTAGCGGATTTCAAATTATTCTGCCATTTTCACCAAAAACATTCAGCTTACAGCATTTATGCTGCGTTTTGACAGGAATTGCATTTTTTCTATTAATTCTTTGTTTTGATTGATCTCTTTTCTTAGATGAGCCAGAAGGATTGTAATTTACCCATTTAAGTTCAAAGAAGCAGGAATTATTGTTATGTTTAACCTGGAAACGGCTGCAGGTTATTTCATATTTTTGGTTTTTGAAAAACTGGACCAGCTGCCCTCATGACTTGTTGTAGGCTTTGTTGTTTCCAGGGACTGAAATGATCAACTTTCATTAGCAGAAAAACAGGTAAAGATTTGAATACTTCCTGTCACTTTCGGGGTTTAAACACTGAATAATGGAACCATATCGATTTCAAATTGAATTTCTAAATTATAAACCACAGCAAGTCCCATCAGCCATCAGATTCAGACTCAAATTCCCTCAAATTTTATTCTTTGTTTGCAAATTTTCTCAAACAGTTTCAGAATCTGGATAAAAAGAATAATTGTTAGCTCTCAGGCATCAGTACGTTATGACGCTGTTTGCATTTAGCTGCAGTTTGCAACAACCTTCACATCCCTCTTTCACTCTGAAGTGTTTCTAGTGAATAGAAGCACATCTATACTGCAGATGTGGAAACTTTCAGTGTATTAATAATCTCAGAAGTTAAGTATTGGATTCTTTTAAAAGTCCCTGAAACAGAAAGCTGACAGGCTTCATGTCTGATGGGCTAATAGCACGCCGCGGCGGTGACTGGCAGGTGGGGCACGGTGGGCGAACGGTGCGACAGCCTGTCGTTTCAAATCCTACAGAAATAAGCACCTGGGTGATTGTGGCATCCAGATTTAGATTCTTGTTACTCCTGCATGGATCAGGTGAGGTACACCCTCTACAAGGTCACAAACTTTAAATCAGACTTTGTTATTAGCTAAGCCTTTCGCTGTTTAAGGATATCTAAAGATCTTCAACTCCAAGCTTTCAGAAAAACATCCAAAGGTTGAAGGACTTCCAGTGTTTAAAAATGAACCTCATTGTTTGCAGATGATATTGTTCTTTTGATTCTGAGCGTTGGTGCGTGTTAGAACCAGAAAACATTATAATCTCTAATGAATCGGATTACCAGTGAGTCTCTAGCTATGTTTCCACCTAATTGTCCTGCTGGTTTCGAAAAAATCAAATGTTGACGCTACGAATGGCTGAGTAAACAGGACGTAGAGTTTGCAAACTAGAATGAATCTCAGAGGCTTCAGGAATGTGTTGCTGTTAAGTTGTAATTATTCTGTCATGTAAGCTAATATTTGCGATGCTACATGCGGTCTGGAGAGGTAGACAAAGAAATGCAATGCTAACACATGCTAACAGTGGAAACAGCTGATCAGGTGTGAGGTAAAAGGTCACTAGGTCAAAACTTAAACTCTTTTTCTGGAAAAGCCAAAACTGCCTCTAGCTTGTGCTTTTTTTGGCTAACTTGAGGAAGTTATTTTAAATTTTGCTGCTTCTATCAACAATGAATTCAGTATTTGGAGACTTGATCATGATTTATGGCAGGAAACATCATTAAATGGAGAAACTAGAAATGGTTTTAGATCTAAATACAAAATGGCTACATTTCAGCTGTGGATCCATTTATCTGAAGTTTGGACTCTTCTGAAAAAATGAGCTTTAAAAAGGTATAGGGGTAATATATTCTGAAAGTCCCGTCACTAACATCCCATCAGCAGGTGGATCATTAAAACCTTTCTTTTAAAGAGGTGAAAGGAGCCAAAGGTCATTTTCAAAGGTCAAATGGAGGTGATGTAGTCAACTTGGACTGCCAACATGAACTGCACAAGACTCCACTGCAGAAGAAAAAACAGCAGCATCTTTAGGAATACATATAATTAGATAAATGCTGGTTGTCCTATAGTTCTTAGGATTTTTTAGACCTTTTCTGGCCTGTAAGAAATGAAAGATAAAAACGCCACGCAGATCTGGAGATAATTATCTCGTCTTTCACGTCCCGTTTTGGGTCAGGATCTGTTTACAGTGAAATTTAATCTCCTGTTCGATCCACGAGAGATTAAATATCTGAACTTTTTCCCTCTCATTTATTTACCACTCAAACAGCCTTTAAATGTCAAACCGTCTCAGCTTCCTCTGCTGCCTGACGTTTCCATGAGCTCACCGTTCCAAACATACAAACATGGCGGTTGCATTTTATTTGACAGATTAACACTAAACAGCACACAGCTGCCAAGAGAAGGAAAATAATTCATGGTTTTCAAATATTTCTGAACAGAAGCATCATCAGCCGATGTCTTTGATTTATTTCCTTTGCGCCGATTCCCTGAACCACCAAGAGCAGAAATAAGGAAGATGTTAGCGTCTGTGGCAGCGGCTCCCACTGCATGCATTAACGCATAATAACGTATATTTGTTTTTTCAATCATTAAATAGGAGGCCATCAGTATTTTTACGCTGCAAAAACACAAAACTTTACCAAATATTTCTAGTCTAGATTCTAGTGCAAATATCTTAGTAACTTTTCAGTTTCTATGGGAGATTATTTCACTTGTAACACGGTAAAATGTCCTGTTACACGTGAATTAATTTAACAGTGGAACTACAGTAGACCTGAATTAATATTAAGAAATTATTGACTTAAAACAATCTCATATTTCTTGAAAAGTTACTTGTTAGTTAGTTTTCTTATTTCAAATGTACTAATTTATTTGAACCGTAGAAACTCGACACAAAATGCTTGGTAAGATGTTTCTGTAGGAGTTCATGTGCTTCAGCTGTTTGAGTTTTCTTTCATTTTAAGACATGCAACAACTTTTTTGTATTTGCAAACATTCTACATTTTGCAGGCTCTGTGTTGAGATAACAGCCTGAGTTTCTAAATGTTCAGGTGTCTTGGAGACCCGTGTCATAAATGTATTTTTAAAAGTGCTTTTAAAACCGTGTGAAAAGGTTAGCATAAAGTCTGGCAGAGGATGATTGGAGAGTTCTTCACGGCGCTGGATGTGCGTCGCTCCTCTCAGCAGCTAATTTAACTCGGGTAATAAATACAGACAGTTGGCAATTTCCACCAGCGCTGGCTTGTGACACGTAAATCTCCCTTCGGTGTTTTTTACCTGGGCTCTGACTCCGTTGGTTAGAAAGCCTCCCATACACTGATTAATCTAATCCCATATTCTCCCTCTGCTGTCATCCCTCTCTCCCGTTGTCAGCGTTTAAACGTCTTCCCTCTCATGCTCCACTTGAGCTCTTGTTCAAATGCACTTGAACATTTCTGCGTTTAGGTGGGAAGGAAGCAGCGCGTGATCATGTGGCCTTCATGTGTCGTGATCATAGAAATAATAATAACAGAAAATATGAAACATGTTAAATGAGCGCTAACTGGTACAAAGTATTCACTGCCTTGCAGATCACATCTAACCTCCAACACGCCTAATTCACTTTTCTTTGTTGTGACATTTTAAAAGTTTACACATTACAAATGAATGGAAACACAGCTTTTGTTTCTTATTGCTGAGTCACGACCTCTGACCTCTGCAGTGAAGCTTGCAGAGATTTTTGTCTGGTTCACATGGCAGGATGTTAACATTTTTGACCAAAATCTGAGAAACCACACAACGAAGAAAAATCGATAGCAGGTTTGGTTGTCATAATTTCCGAGACCAAACATGAATTCAGATTAAACAAAGATGGCCGACTGGGAGGATGTGATGGCGACAGATTCTGGATTAGAATTAACAGCCAAATGTCTGAGATGCTTCCGCCTGCTTCATTCCACTGGCTGTAAAATTTGCAAAATAACTTTGTTTAATGGAAATTTAAAAAACTAAAGTTTTTTATTAAAACGTTTTTGCGCTGGGATGAGATGGATGTTAGGCTTTTTCAAAATTAGTGTGTTTCACAGAACTGAAATGGAAACATTTTATTGCATCTTGAGTCACATGATCAACAACCAGATGTTGCTACTGATGGAAATGACAAAGAAGACGACAGGAAGTAGCAAAATGATGGTTTATTTACTTATTCACATGTGATTTTCTTATCTAATGTAAACAATGTAATTATGAATATTGACAAAGTTTTGTGCATATTTGCAGTGGAAAGGCGGCTAATCGCAGCTAATTCAGTTTTTCTGCTGACTGGTTGATTTGCTGTGAAACATTTAGATGCAACAAACCGTTAAAAGTCGTCGATGCAGATCAACAGAAACACAACGAGCCTCTTCTGGGTTGGTGTTCCTTTAGATGTGCCTCAGTGAATTACCCGCTTTCATTACCGCCTGACATTTAGCGCGTGCGCCGCGGCGTACCTGAATGCCACATGGTAATGAGGACGGATACGGCCGTGACAGAGCCATCAATGGCGGCAGGACTCGTGACACGCGGCGCGTACGTGTTCGCCGGCAAACATCACGGTCCGGCTCCGTGTCGGGCTGCGAGGCTGCAGCAGCGCCAAGACAATAACCAAACTCCATTTACCAGACCTCATTCCCTCATTCGCACCCAAAGTAATTACTTTTAAATTGCAAAAACTGGGGAACATTAACAAACGGATGCGGCAATTTAGCTCCGCCTGAGGCTAGACAGCTTGTTTTCAAATGGAAATGAAGGTATTTTGCTATTGTCCACTGCAATATTGTCGTGTTATGGCTTGAGGCTTTATTTTTCCCTCATCCCCCCGTGTGCATGATAAAAGCGGCGGTGTTTACCGGGCCCATTGTTGCGGACGACTGCTCAGAGCGAGGATAATTCTGGCTTAACGCTAACGCCTCTGTCGGAGGACAGCGTCAGGAAGACGGACGCGCCACCGCTGCAAACACTTCGCTGATATCTGAGGTGCGACAGCACAAACGGGAAAACGGTGCCTTTCCTCGCAGGCGGAGAGCGTTTTCCCCGTGTCAGGGTCACAACACTTCAATAGCGGCCGTGATTATCATGATCAGCTCTAATGAGGGCCTTCAGGGTGAGCGCCACTCGCTCCTGTTCCTTTAACACAGCCTGTTATTACCACTTTTTGTTCCTTCGCTCTGACTCACTGCAGACCCGTCTTGTAACGTGTAATTCTCTCCCAATAGCGGCCCTGTCACGCTGCCCCCGTCACCGACCTGACAAGCCCAGCGGCAGCGCCGCGCGGCACAAAGGAGCGCCGGCCGGCCCGCCATTACGGCCCGCCGGGGTCGCCGGCCGGCTGACGAGGTCTACAACAATGGTGGCGGCTCGTTGTCGCAGCGTGACCCGAGTCTGGCGGAGAGACTCTGGCCAGAAAAAAATGAGAAATATGGAGGCGATGTTTGATGATGGAGCCTGAAAATGATTCCAACAGGAAAAATGCTAACGACGTTTCAACAAAACGCTAAAAATTTCACCTGATTTAAAGGACTACAAGTGTTCAGAAAATGAATTAAATATAAATAATTATGAACAGAAACTGTTTTTATAAATTAAATTAAACTTGTTTTGATTATGCCTGTTGTTAATGGTCTTTCTGCTACCACACTTTTTCCTTCCACTCAACGTTCCAATAACACAATCTGTTATTACTAATGAAACAGAACCAGGGTAACTTTGTTTCAGTTATGTCTAATGCTTGTGGACTTTTTGCTACCACACTTTTTCCTTCCACTCAACTTTCTATCAATAAGATCAGTCTGTGAGCGTAGAAGCTTTTGTTTTTCCAGCAGAACCAAGATGGCGTTGTTTCAGTTCTCTCTGCTGCTTGTGGACGTTTTGCTACCACACTTTATTCTTCTCCTGACATTCCTGTGTTTATTATTAACAACCATCTAATTTTTAAAAGTGAAATAACAGCTTGAATTTCACATTCAGGTTTTAAATAACGTGAATAATGTTCAGTAATAAAGAGAAAAAGATAAATACAGAAAAACACTGAAAGCATGACTCATCAAACCTGTTATTTAAAGTATGGAGGATTTTTTCTGCTGCAGAATTAGTTCAATAAACGATTCGATGAGAAAAACTCAGCAATATTTCTCATGAGATATTTCTGAGAAATATCTCAGAAATTTACTAGGCTAACAATAAAGAAATTTGCTTCATGCAGGAAGGAAATTTCTGCCCATTTCTGTGCTGCATGAAAGGAAATGGGCAGAAAAGTCAATTTCCTGAATACATTTTGTAAACATTTTATTTCAAAGATTTAAACTTCATTTGAGTAAATCATGACTTGGATTCAGATTTTATTGTCCTGCTGTTTCATATTAGATTCTCTCTGCAACACATTGGCAGACTTATTTATGAAAATGTCAATAAACGGAATAAATAACATCAGTTTGCAGGGATCCTGGCACAACAAACCGGGAAAAAACAAAAAGAAAATACAGGAGGCGACTTTTGCTAACGGATAAATACTGATAACCCACATCAATTTTTTGAAAATTTGCTAGAAAAAATTATTAATTTTGAGTTTAATCTCAGAAACGTTCAAGAAAAGAACTTGGAAAATTTTCAGTTTTTAAAAGTCAAAAATGTGCTAGAAAAATTCAGAGCTTGAAAAGTTTAAAATTTGTTTAAAAAAAAGATTTTTTTCCTGAACTTTCAAGAAAAAACTTGGAAAATTCAGAAACAAATATGGCTAATCAGAAATGTTGTACACAAATGTTCTCCTTTTGACTTTTCTCTAAAGTATCCCTAACACGGCGTTGTAAAGTCTCTACATGAGTCACATTTTAGTTATTGTTTTTTGCTAGCTGGAGATGCTAGCGTGCTGCAGGTGGTTTGTGAAGTCGGTGTGTTTGGCTGCAGGTTGTTGAGAAGAACACAGAAACTGAAGAAGAGTGGCGTACCTCCATGGTCTGAGACTGGTGCATGGCTTTGATTGCATTCTGTGCCATGGCTCTGGTGGAAAACGTGACAAACGCACAACCTGTAAGGAGGGAGGAGGGAGGGAAGGATGGAAGGACAGTGGAAGGGAGGAGGGGAAGGCAGAGGGGGGAGGAAGAGGAGGAGGAAGACAAGAAAGAACAAAAACAAGACAAAAGGGTTGGACACGTCGTTGTTATAAAAAGAAAAACAGATTGATACAGAGAACATGTCACAGGTGGACAACATCGTTTTCAGTGGCTGGAAAAACGAGCATCATGACATCACATCCTGTCCCCCCCACATGAAACATCAGAGCTGCAAGCCTTCCTCACCTCCGTCCTCTTCCTCACCTCTGAATTAGTCAAACCTGAATTCTCAGCGTCTCTGAAAATCTGCATTAAACCTTTTGAATTTATTTCACTGGACGCCCAAAATTTTCTCTTTTGTTCGACGGGAAGAAAGACGAAGGAGCCGCGGGACGCCAGCTGTAAAACTGCAGGGGATCGTTTTAAATCAGAGGGGAGGAAGAGGAGGCGAGGCCATCTTCCTCCGTGACCAGCGCAGGTTTCAGCCAATCAGCATGGCCGGTTTCATGGCGGTGAGGGAAGCGCGGCCGGTCAGGGAGCGACTAACGGAGACGATGTGAGAAAAGCTGCAGCAACATGCTAGGCTAACCATATGCTAACACAGTCAACAAACCGTGTTAGCGCAGCCAGGCCTGAGGGCAACACACACACACGCACACACACGCACACACACACACACACACACACACACAACACAAACAGGTCATCAAATCAAACAGCAACAGGAAACTGGGAGGAAGAAATCCAATCATCGTCATCATCAGGATGTTATCAGTTGGTAGTAACTATTTACATTCACCTGAGTAACTTTTTTGAAAAAATGTACTTTTAGGAGTATTTTTACTACGCTGTACTTTGAGTCATTTTATTCTGAAGTGTCTCTACTCTTTTCTACCCACTGAATGAAAATCCAACATGTTTGAAATAGAAACTCACCAGACTCAGACACACCTGCAGCTTCTGCTAAAGTTTCATCAGTTTTTAATTAAAGACATTTTTATTTTATCTGGTTTTGTAATTTTATGTTACTTATCTGTCAGTTTGGTAATTAAAATGATAAAATTTCGACTTAGTTCTATATTTTGGTTCGTCTGATGATGTAATTATTAAATATTAAATGTATGATAATTGGATCTTTTTAACTTTTATTGAGTAAAAATATGTTGACGTACTTGTACTTTTACTTAAGTAAAATTTTACTCTACCCACCTTGGGTTGTGATGGTGTTTTTGTGATTAAAATTACTAATTTTGCAAAAAGTTGCAAATTTTTTCAAGCTTTATTTTTGCAATAATACAGTTTTACAAAAAGTTGAAATTGCTTCACATAACCTTCCATTTCCTGTTTCTCCCTCTGATTATTCATCTTCTAGAATCTTGAAGATTTATTTTAAATTTGTGGAGGAAAACTTCTGCACAGACATGACGGAGGATTTCTGGGTCTATTGCTGGAATTAGCAAGAGATGAACATTAATATTGTTGTTATATATGACACGGATGGATTCAGCGGGTATCATGTAATGTTAGCTAAACAGATATGTAATATTATCTGTTTGCAGCCGTTTCACTAAAATTATTCGGTTTGCTTGGAAGAAAACTCTGCAATGTTTTCTTTGCCTTATGGCTCTGGCTAATTGCTGGACTTTACAACTTTTCTGATTATTTTATTTCATTTCTAAGGCTGCAAGATATTCAAAATATAAATATTAAAACTTTTCCCCTTGATGCTTCAGACTCTCTGCACCGCCATCAGGTACCAAATGAATCCAAACCAGAACTAATTCCTCAGCAGATTCCAGTTTTTAGTTTTAATGAAACAAAAAAAGTCAATTTCTTTCTCCAAGCAGATTTTAGTATAAAAGTATTTTGGGGGATTTTATTTCCCTGATTGAAGCTGGAGGGAAATATCCATCCATCCATTTTCCGTTCACCCTTGTCCCTAATGGGGTCGGGAGGGTTGCCGGTGCCCATCTCCAGCTACGTTCCGGGCGGGAGGCGGGGTACACCCTGGACAGGTCGCCAGTCTGTCGCAGGGCAACACAGAGACATACAGGACAAACAACCATTCACACACACACTCACACCTAGGGAGAATTTAGAGAAACCAATTGACCTGACAGTCATGTTTTTGGACTGTGGGAGGAAGCCGGAGTACCCGGAGAGAACCCACGCATGCACAGGGAGAACATGCAAACTCCATGCAGAAAGACCCCGGCCGGGAATCGAACCCAGGACCTTCTTGCTGCAAGGCAACAGTGCTACCAACTGCGCCACTGTGCAGGGAAATATTTCATGTTTTAATTGTAAAAATCTGAAAAGTGTGGCGAGCCTGTACATTTAGAACTCTGAAGAAGAAAAACAAATAATAATGCAAAGAAGTAATCAGAACCGTTTGGTTTAAGACTGTAAAGGCGTTTTTTGTCAGTAAAAGTCGACCTTTGTCTCTGTTTTTCTTAAACAAGCTGATATTTTCCTCTCTGGATTTCATCTCATACCGCATCCTGAAATGTTTCTCTCCACCTTCTGCCCTTCCTCTGTCAGAGTTGATCACATTTCAGCCGTTAAACGTTGGGCTGCAGCAGAATCAGCAGGCGAGGCGCTGAAGGTCGCTGGATTCTGCAGCTCTGACCCACTAAACGCTCCGCCGTCCTTTTCCTGAGCTGAAAGGTTGTTTGAAAGCAGGTCACTCCATCAAATGATTCAGAGGCCTGCCTATTTTAGACAAGCATCATTTAACTGCTGCTTTTCCAGGAGGATGCTGCAGAAGTAGATCACTGCTGCACATGTGGCTCCAAACTGGTCCAAACTGGTCCAAACTGGTTCAAACTGGTCACAAACACGTCAGAGGCTGAAACTTTTAGAAACGCACAGGAAAAAAATGCAGATTTATTCTGTTTTTGCTTCTTTGTCCTACATTTGTATGTCAGGCAAAACCTGATTTAATGCAGATAAAACAACTGAAGTGAAATGATCAGTTCTCATCCACAGAAATAACTTTAACAGGACCCATCTGACAACACGAAGTAGGCCACAGGGAAACTAAGGCACAGCCTCCAACTGTCTAAAAGTTGCACAGTTTTTCATTTTTGCCTGTTTTTGCACAAATACTCCATTATTCATGTCACAGAAATGTTCTATCCTGTTAAAATTTGTATTGAAAATTCAAAATAATTTGTTTTGTGTACCTTTGCTGCTAAATTTTTTGTTGTTTTTCTTCATTTGAAACTGTTAACACTTTAGTATTGAGTACATTTTCTATGGTAAACTCATTCGATAGCTGCAGTCAAACATGGTGGTGGCAGTATAGTGCTCTGGGGACGATTTGCTGCTCAACAAGGGAAACTTCCAGCAGAAAATCCACCCAGAGTCTGAATTTAAACATTTCTGCATCTCTGATGACTTTTTCACGCCGTTCTGTTGGCTTGGTTGGATTTTTCTCTTGTTTTCTGAAATCCTGCCGATCTGAGTTGGTTTTCTCCAACAGGAACTTCTCCCCTGCTGACGCTGGGTTCATGAATATTGGATCTGGTTCTGAATAAAAGCAACTTCCCGCCTGCTCGGTGCGCGTCTTGTTTTCTCCACAGTGCAGAGACGAGGACGAAGCCGGATCGCTAAAAATACCTTGTGGGCCGCATTCTGTCGTCAGCGGAGCGCCGCGCAGTCCTTTAATGAAAGTAGGGTAGCTCCCCAGGCCCACCATCCACTGGTGGTGTGATCCATATTTTATTAATAGCGGCGCGCTCGGCTGATTGATACTGTGGGTTTAAAGCGAGTTCTGCTAGGTGGGACCGCGGGCCGCTGAGAGTTGCCAGCTCAGAAATCCTTAAAGACTGATTTATTTCCAACCTGATTAGAGGTGTTTATTGACCGGCCAAGTTGGGCCGCCAGCGCTCCGTCTCTGACTCGTGTCAGCCGCTAAGTGGCTTATATCGGCTCGACAGAAACCAGGATTTGGCCATCAGGTTTGAAATATTCATGAGGACAAAAGAGAGGAACTGAAAAGGGGATGGAAGACAGAAACAAGGAAAGGGAGGGAAAGAAGGGAAAAGAGGACAAATCGACCGAGGAGTGGATTCTGGGACAGCCGGGGTGAATTTAAAGGTGGAGCCGTTTAGTTTGGACTCAAACAACCTTGAGACGGAAAAAATAAAACAAAATATTCGCAACGTTTAACGAGCACAGAAGAAAATACGGGAACAGCGACAGCTCATTGGACGAGAGGAGGAGAAACAGGAAGAGATTTCCATCTCAGCACACAGAAACCACAGAGGGGGAGGAGAGAGCGGGAGGATGGCTGAGGTCAGGGGTCAGGTCAGGGTGGGATGGAGTGAAAATAATAAACGGGTCATGTCGCTTTAAATGGAGCCACAGGACGGGAAGAGCAGCAGAGTATGTTGGGGCGACCAAACCAGACCTGGTGGAGGCGGTATGATGCTGTGGGACTGTGAGGTTTCTCATGGTTTCAGCTCATACTGCACTCATCTTCCTTCACTGTGGCACCAATTCAACGAAAAACAGACAAACTTCATCAGTTTATGTTTAACTCCAGGAAGTCGTGATACAGAAAGAAAAAACTCAGTAAAGTCACTAATTTCAAACTCTTCGTTCCAGATTTGAACCATTATTTTTTATTTTATTCATTTTTTAATTGTGTTTTTTCTGTAACCCACTGGCTTCAGAGGAACAGATTCACCGATCAACATGTTTGTTTTTTGGATCTTTGACCAGTTTACTTTGCAGAACTGGTCCAGTTCCAACCATCTAAAGCCCAGTTCACACTACACGATTATTTGCCCCGATTTCCCCCTTATGACAATCTTAGAACGTTCTGCGCTCTGAGATTGTCGCTTGCGATAATCGTAGCCGATCATCCTGCAGTGTGTGGTGTGTTACGACTGATCGGGTCCAGTTGGTAGAACGTCGGGACCGTGCCCGTCTGAAATCGGACATATTGGATTGTCTTGGCCGATTATCGCAGCCTGTGGGTTTTCCCTGACTGGGAGTGAGAACGCAGCTTGTTGAATGTGACAGGTAGCCAATCAGAAACCACGGATTCCCCTCCGGACTTTCCCCTCAGAGAGGAACCCAAACAGCAGCCATGCAGCCCAGAGTCCAGGACATCAGAGATGATGTGTGGAAACAACATCAATGTTTATTCAACATTTCATACAAAGAATATTCACAGAAAAGACGAGGAGAGGATTTGGAGCGAAATGCTACCGCGGTTGATTCCGCTAATTTTTCAGCTGTTCATCGTTAACGTGACATAAATAGTTTATAACGATAAGATTATTCATTCAGGCAGGACTTGACGCCTACAGAATGTAGTTTGTAAAACATTGGTTAATGCCTAGTTTTAAAATGAGTTAACTGGACTTGTAGCCATTATTTTGTGCATATTGTTCTCAATGTAAATGTAAACATCAAAACAGCAAATACTAATTAACTGATAAAGCTTAAAGAAACAATAGAACAGAAAATAATCTAAACACACAAATGGTATAGACAAAACAACGTAACTTTTAAAACAATAGAGCCGCTGCGTGCCCCGTCTCCACGCTTTTATCCAACGCCTTTTCTTTTTGTTACGTCTTTTATGTTTCAAATAAGCTCACATTGCGTCTACGTTGTCGGCCATGTTTGTTTACTCTAAATTCACGGGTGGTATAGTGGCTTTTCCTGTATTTTCGGTCTGGAATCTGAATGTCGGTGAGAAATCAGTTTGTGTGTGGTATGTTGCTCTCGCTGTGTGGTTGGCTGAACACACACTCACGATCGGCCCGATCGAACGCGTTATACCTACGAGTTGGTCGGCTAGTTTGTGGTACCTCAAGTTTTGAAAATCGGCCGACGATTCTAAAATCGTGTCGTGTGAACTGGGCATAAGTTCAACAACAATCCACCTGCTGAAGAAGAGATGTGGCCTCTGGCACCAAGATGCTAGCAGCAGCTATCGCTATTAGCCGCTATAGCTAGCGAACTCCAGCTGCCAACAAATCCATTATGTTCTGAGCAGGAATCTGAACTTCTTATCTGATTTCTATAAAATATGGCTCACATTAGAGACAGGGCTTTCTACTCCATATCCTCCTAGACACTAGGGGGCAGAGTAGAGCACATGTGGTAACGGCTTAGAAGTAAAACGCTCAGATGTTGGCAGCAACATGGCGACTTCTGTGAGTGTGCTGGTGGTAAATTTGGACCATCTCCCCTCTAATCAGAAACTGCATGGTAGAAACCTGGACTCAGCAGTTTTTGGTTTGGGAACAAACCAAACCTTTCTCTCTTCATCTGGAGGTTCACTTATAGATTTGTGGAATACAGAAAATCTACAAGAAATTCAAATTTGGTCACAAGATTCTCTTTTTTAAAAGCTTTGTAACCTGTTGTTGTATTTTAGACAGCTTGGTGTTTTTTCTATCCACCTTAAAGCATTTTGACTCACCACATGGTCCAATTAAGGGAGGAGAGTAACTCTGGTAACTTCTGGGATCTTTACAGTCCAGATTTTGCCAACTTTAGAAAAAACAAACTCCTTCAACTGAATTTTGTGTTTTTGTTTGCATTTCAAATATAAAACTACATTAAATTTTGACCAAAAGACATAATTTCTGATTTTATTTTACTAAAAATATCAGTTTTCCTTGAATAAACAACAAAGTTATGTGACATGTTCATGAAACAAATCAGAAACTGACGGATGATTTGGACAGCAACATTTAAAGTGTCTCAAGATGGAAGTGAAGAGCTTCCTACTGGTTTCCAGCAGGGCTAAACTGGAAGGGGAAGGATGGAGATGGTGGTGAGAAAGTGGGAGGAGGAGAGGGGGAGGAAGCGGGGGGACGAGGCCGAGAAAGCAAGGAGAGAAAAAAAGAAAGTGGTGGGGAAAAGAGATATACAGCAAGAAAAGGAAGCAGCAAGTGTTGACAGTGAGAAGAACCTCCAGCCGCAGCAGCAGGGTAAAGACCTGAGACAAGATGGCCGCCGTGTGACAGCTTTATAAATATGTGCAGAAAATAATGAGCAATTCTGACAAACTGCAAGGACTGTGTCTAACCAGTAGGAGGCAGCAACGTTAACAAATAAAACACAAAGAAACAGAGGACGCTAAAGATAGCGCAGGTGTTTTTATAAATGAAGCATATTTAAGCTGATTTTGTAGAAATCAGTTTAATGTTCCTAAATAAATCTGGTTTCAGTGGATCCCAACCTAATCCCGGTTCACAATGTCTATTTTCATAAAGCATATCTAAAATATTAGAAATGAAATACAGATTGAGAAGCTAGGAGCAAAGCTAGTTGCTACTGGCTAGCATTTGGAAAGCAGCCAATCCGGAAGCAGCATTCAGTTTCCTTGGTGCTGATTGGTTGAAACACCAATGGCAGAAATAAGTAGGACGTAAATGTTAGCTTCTACTGCTAAAACCGTTTCCACTGAGTTTATTAAAGCGCATTAAGGCATGTTTAGTGTTTAAACTACAAAAACAGGAAGTTTATATGAATAATGGGTGACTTCTAAATTAAATTCATGGATTTTTAATCAGAGATTAAAATTCTCATTAATTACATGACAATGGATTTACTGCATAAGCAAGCCGCACTTTTTAGATTTTTGTTGTAAGAAAAAAGTCAACATTTCTGTTGATCTATCACAAAATGTATTTATATGATTGCTGTGATGTGACATAACTCAAACATTAAACATAAAATGAGATTTTAAAGAGCAGTAAAGGTGAGTGAACAGTCTGCGCTCTGCTTCCTGACCTCCGGCAGTAAATGTGAGTCGGTTTGGAAACAAGCTGAAATTTTCTCCTCAGTTCATAAAATCATGCTCTGAATTTACTGGAGAGGAAACAATCTCACAATGTTCTCCAGATGATGAAACACATTCAGCTCAACATTCAGAACGTTTCACACAAAATGAATCCACATCGAGGGACGACTTCAAGCTTTTCACACGTTCGATTCGCTGTTGGTGAGACTAAAACTTCTGCTTCATCACGACTCGGCTGCAGATCTAATGACCAGAGGTGTTTAATTCTTCACATTTGAAAACTTTGGATAAAATGTGATTAGCTGAAGATACTGGATTGATAATTAAATCTTGGCTTGTTAGCATTTAGCAGAAGATAGCATTGTGGAGAACATATCTGTGTTTTGTTGACAGAGCTTCATTAAAGTTGCATCAGTTCAGAAAAATCTGTGTAAATTGTGAGGAAATGAAGGAGATTACTTGGATTATTAACCCCATGTCATGTTTCTGAAGCAACTCTGAGACATTAGTGGATTTAGATATATAAAGATAATTTAGGAGAAATTCACAGTGTTCTGCTGCGTTATGACCGGGTGTGTGGCTTTCTTCATTAAATCACCTCTTGTTTTGTTTAGTACTTCATAATGAGGTGAAATAAAGTTCTGGCATCAGAACTTCAGTACCTGAGCGCCACAACAGGTCCGATAATTACAATAACTAACTTCATCTTGGGCTCAGTATAAGAACCATCTGCAAACCTGCACTTCTTCCTTTCATCACTAAAACTAAAGACAGATGCAAACAGGCCTGCTGCAATTATCAATCAATCAATCAATCAATCAATCAATCAATCAATTAATCAATCAATCAATCAATCAATCAATTAATCAATTAATCAATCAATCAATCAATCAATCAATCAATCAATCAATTAATCAATCAATCAATCAATTAATCAATCAATCAATCAATCAATTAATCAATCAATCAATTAATCAATCAATCAATCAATCAATTAATCAATCAATCAATTAATCAATCAATCAATCAATCAATTAATCAATCAATCAATTAATCAATCAATCCATTAATTGCACGATACATTAAAACAAGCTCAATTATTTCCATTTGGGTGATTTATTATTTTTATCATCCTGGTTTTTTGAAGGATGATTTTGTTTACAGAGATGTCATAATTCATTTCATTTGTTTTTATTTCTTGTTTTGTTTATTTATTTTGGATATTTAAATTGTCTTTCAGTTCCAGTGTTAAAATTTAAAGTTTATTAATCTTTTAGGACATTTTCTTGCATTATTAAGCCTTAATTACTATCATATCACTTGAAAATGGTTTGAAAGCAACAATGTTACTGTTTGTTGCGATAATAAAACTTGTTACGGTTGGGAAACAGAGTTATGGGTGGAATAAAGTTGCGTTATTCAGAGATGAGTTAATGAAAATCAATCTGGTTGCTCGTCTTTGTGGTTAGCCTGATCTCCAGGATAAAAATCCCCTCAGATGTTTTTCAGTCTTTAACCTGCAAAAATTAACCTCCATGAAAGAGTTTCATAAAGACGTGGGCGGATTATTTATGTGTCTAAAACCTAGAGGATCAATCTGGTACAGATTATCACCTCAGATATGAATCTATTGTTTCTTATTTAACTTTAGTTTTTCTCAGAAGCAGTTCTCCTTCTCCGAGGCGGCCATTTTGGCGAGCTGCAGCAGCTGGAGGCCCTTCAGCTGTTTTACCAGCATGAGGAGCTTCAGGATGGAGGTGAGTCAAAGTGGCGGGTACCTCTGCTGAGCCCGTCGGGCCCCCTGAGGATCCGGCACTCCTCGATCTGGCCGAACGCGGAGAACATGACCCGGATGTCGTTCTCGTTGCACTTCTTCGACACCATGCCGATGAACAGCTTCCTGTCTTCAACAGCTGCAGGAGAAGACACAGAAACATTTACTGGGTCATTTCAGTAAATGATCAATGCTGGGTTAAATAAGTACACCCTGTTTCAGTTCTATAACACGGTCCGGTACCGTTAACGATCCAATTAAATGATCAAATCAAGCATCCAAAAACACACAAACAAACTGTCATGGAGACAGTTTATGCAGAACCGTTTGAGTCCAACTCTTCCGGAAGTTTCTTCTTTCTGAAGGTCCAACAGCATCATTTCTTCAAGTTGATGTCTGGACTTTGACTAGGCCGCTTATATTCAACATGCAACCTGAAACTATTTTCTACAGAATCATCTCCCTCTTGAACTGAGTTCCTAAAGTAGTTTGGGATTTAATCCCGTCTGAGATTAAGAGCAGAAACAGTTTTAGGTTTTTAACATCAGGTTAAACGAGGATTTCTGATGTGTGGAATAAAACCAACAAAAATCTGTATGAAGAGGAAATCAAGAAAAATCCAACATAAAACCTGAAGAAAATGTGGAAATTTGTGTACATTTAGGATAAAAGTCATGATCATTTCAGGATTAAACCAGTAGAGTCAGAAATGGCTTTCCGGTCATTTCTCTGAGCCATGACCTTTGACCTCAGGCTGCTGGGACCAGGGTCAGATAGGAAAATGCTTGGTTCCCTACAATATGGGACCTCATAGAACTGTTTTAAATAAATGTTGAATTTTTGTTTATATCATATTTTCCGCTCAAAAGTCGTAATTTAAAAAGGATTTCTAGAAAATCTGGATAAAAAAATTAGTTCCTGAATTAAAAATTGTATCATGATACTAAAAACAGGAATCGAATCATTAGAAACTGAAAGATTTTCATCTCTGTCGACGTCCAGATCGCTCTGAACACAGCAGGAACATTTTCTTTAGGTCGTCCCGTTAATCGTTTCATCCTGTCTGACGTGTTTCCTGTCGGCAGAGCGACCGGCCTCAGGACGTTCGGAAACGGCCCGATAACCTTTCCTTTCAGAGCTGCTGATCCGTTAACGAAGAGCTTTAATTAGCTGCTCCTGGGGAATCTGTTGAAGTTAAACCGAATCTGAAGCTGACGGTAAATAATTAAAAAACTCAGAACAAAGAAAAATGTTGAAACAGAAGAAAAGTTAAAAGAAATGACAGAAAGAAAGAAAAAAGACTTTGTGTGTTTCATCATGCTGTGATCGATGTCTGATTATCACTTCAACCCTGAGACTCAACCTGGTGGAAGGAGCGGCGGCGGCATGCTGCGGGCCGACGGCGGCGACGCCTTCACTCCACATCCAGCGTAAGGTTAATCCGATTCATTTTTAATGAGGAAACTGTCAGCTCCTTCCACCAGGCCAGGCAGATAAGCGCTCGCTCGCTCGCTCTCTGGGAAATCAATAGCACACTTGTTTATTTTGCTGTTGGACTCGTTTGTGTGTTTAAGGAGAAAAAAAAGAAGAAACAACAAACCGACGGGATTCGCTGTCGAGATAAGAGGCGCTTTAAGAAGCCGTGGCTGCTCTGCGGGCGGCGTGTCGGTGTGTGTGCATCACTCCAGAGGATGATTAGCACAAGTCTAACAGTAATGTAATTAATTTACTCTGCGTCGATAGAGGGGAAGGAGAGCAGATATCGTTACAATTGACTGTTTCTGCTTGGTGTTCGAGGCGTGCCGGCAGGCGGCGAGGCGATAAGCACCCATGAAGACGGAGTCAGCGTTGCATTGTGGGAGAAAGCTTCAAGAACCGCCTGCGGACCCTTCAGGGAGGAAAAACCTGAGCCGTTTTCCTCTGTTTTTCTTGCGGTTTTCCCGTTTTGCCCTCTCCCCCGCTGACTGAACTGATAAAGCTCGCCGCCGCCGTTCGTCAGCGCTAAAGCAGATCTAACAGCGGGTTTATTAAAGGTCGTTTCTGTTAAACGGATGGATACGTATCCCTCGTCAGGCTCCATATTTCACCCTTCCAGCTGCGAGCCACAGCTTTTTATTGAGTCCCTCCCTCCTCGCCCCGACAGTTATGTCTTATAAAGTCACAATTCGCCATATTTCAGTGGAGCGGATGATGGCTTTTCTAAGGATTTCTCTCTTCTCTTTTTTTGGGTCGTGCCGGCAGAACTTTGGGCTCCTGATGTGCCGCCAAAAAGCAGCGACGTCAGGTCGAAGCCTTTATTTCCAGCTCTGGCTTTATAGCTTTCATTATCACGTTCTGCTCAATTGCTCAACTATAAGGGTCATTTCATCAAAATTACAGAAACGCACATTTACTCCACTTAGCCAGGCAGATAAATTAGATGTAATTTGCCAAAATTTCTGCTATCTGTCACTGATATTTATCATTTTCGCCTAAAAAGTTAATAAAAGTCTAATTTGAGGTTCACTGTTTATCCAACCAAAGTAATCATACATCTGTTCTTGTGAAATTAATTATTATTTTGCTTTTTTTAACTTTTTAAAGGATTAAAATGAGATTTTCTGTAAAGCGTCTCTGACTGAATGTTTCTTTAAATCATTTCTGTTTGCAGCTTCTGACTAATAAACTGAACTTATATTTCTTTGTTGCAAGACTTTTATTGGAGTATTGGTGCTGAATGAATGAACCTGCATCAAAATCGGACCAGGCTCCTTATGCAACGTCCCAACCAGAAGGAAAAAGTGACAAACTTTCATGTTTACATCAGTAACCTTGGAGGTTCAGCTCAGACTAATTAGAGCAACATGGGTTTTAATGTGGAGTTAAAAAATTAAAATGGTGATTATGTTGGTTTATTTGACCTTTAAGGCAGAAATAACAGAAATATAAAGCTTCATTTGGCATAAACAGAGTTCAGTTCTGGGATCATTTTCATTTTTGCACTGATGATATTATAGTTTATCTTGCATTGATCACCACAGGATGGCTCATATTTTTACCTCAAGTTTTGAAAAATTGTATTCAAATCTGCTGGAAAATATAAATAAAAATATACATTATTTTTATGGTTTTACTTTGATTTTTGCTGATTTTTCCACTCATTTATCAGAAAGTATTAGCAGAAAACGTTGCAGGACGAGTCGTCACCTTGCAAACGACTCGAACTCAGAACATCCTGCTGTGGGATTAAAATGGCCCTCTTTATTTCTGCTTCTGGTTTTATAGCTTCATTGTTATGTTCTGCTCATTTACTCAGATTTAAGGGTCATTTCATCAAAATTACAGGAGCTCACATTTATTCAGCTCAGCCATGCAGATACATTAGCGGTAATTTTCTAAAATTTCCGATCTCTGCCAATGATATCTATTATTTTTGCCCAATAAGTTCATAAAAGTCCAAATTGAGGTCTGCTGTTTCTCCAATCAAAGTAATCATCCATCTGTTCCTGTGAAGTTGGTCATTAATAATCTTTTTTTAACCTTTTGAATCATAAAAATGAAATATTTTTTCTTTCAGAGCACCTAAAAATAAGAAAGTCGCCTTCAGGCTTTTCAGAAACAAGAACTACATTTATAACTTGTAGCTTTTTTGTATTAAAGTGTCAAACATGTAGAAATGAAATGAAATAATCAGAAATGTGGGTTTGATTTTACCTCCCTCTGTTGAAGGTTTTTAATTAAATCCATGCCAAGAAAACTTTCTGTCTTCCTTCCAAGAAGCCAGACTTTTCTTTCACCTTTAAAAACATTCTTCAAAATTTCTGAAGGTCTCTGAGATTTTCTGCAGTTATTTCACTCAAATTCACACACTGACCTGCTTACATCACAGATTTGTTCATTCCTATGCAGACGACGTACTGTTCACTAATCTTACCTTATTTAAGTTATGGGGCAATAATTACAAAACTGCACTGCAGGGAATATAAATACTACAGAAGAGCGATAAGAATAATCCATAAGGTTAGAAAACTTAAACACCTTTTATAAAGTCTAAATTATTAAAGTTCATTGATGTAGTGAAACTACAGAAAGCTCTAATTCTTTACAAAACCAAAAATAAACAATTACCACAAAACTAATTAGCAATTTACAGTTATGTGGGAATCAGTTTAAAATGTTACTACTGAGAAAATTGATCAGGTGAAGTTAGACAATGTCCAAACATTAAACCGCTCCAATGATCATATAAACATATGATTATTGCTGGATATGTGAGATTATCGTTGGTGTTTTTGTTTGTTTTTTGGAGAAATTTAAAGAATTGATTCATCATCTACGGTAATTAACATTAAATCGACAGCATATAGTCTGAACTATATACTGATAAATACAGGTTTAGATTTTATTGTTTGTTACAAATTTCTGATAATTATTGAGTCGGTAACGGATATAAAATGTTTGAAAATGAGTCATTTTCAAATAAAACATTGTTGGTAAGCTAATTATTTTGTTCTCAGTCCTACTGGTTATTTGTTTTCCTTGTTTTTAAAAACCTGATTATTAATGTAATAAATATAAGATTATGTTGGTGGTTAATGAGTGGGATTATTCAGAAGTTTATAATTACCTCTTAAATATGTAAAACTAAAGTTTTCACCTTATGATTCATGCTGGAAGTTTTATTTAGCAGATATTCAAAAATAAACCAACCTCTGTGTTACGTTTGATTGATATTTGAAGATTGTCCAGCTGGACAATCAAAGCAGATCCATGGGTTAGAATGGCCTAGTCAAAGTACACAGCTGAGAAGGTGAGGTAGAACAGATGTTGTCTGGTGTGACTGAGGTGGGTTTGTTCTGCACAGAGAAATGGGTCTGGATGTGTGGATGAAGCAGCAGCCGCAGCGGGGGAGCGACACCAGTTCATCACTGGGCTAAAACGATTCAACTGGCGCTGACCTCCTTCCAAAGCACCTCAATAATTTATGACACGTATAAGAGAAAAAGATATAGACACAGAAATATCAGCATTTCCTCCTCTATCTCTCTTTCCAGTTTCTGCTTCAATCTTTTCTCTTCCCATCTTCTCTGCAAGTCAAGTGAAGCAGCTATTACCAGGCAAATTCAAAAACAGCTCCTGGTGTGTGTGTGTGTGTGTGTGTGTGTGTGTGTGTGTGTGTGTCCTTGTGGCCACTCACCATTAGATTTCTCACTGTCTGCAGGTTTCATCTGAATAGGGTGATGCATCTGTGGAAACAAAAGAGGGGCAGACAGAAGAAAAACATTAAATATCACCTTGACACATGCATAAATACAGAGCTGCAAAATGCTTCAGCTCCCTCATGTGCAAATTAAATCTGAATATCATTCAGAGGCAAATGTCAACGCAAGCAAACGCTTCAGTTTCTCATAAACACTTCAGTTCGGAGGGCAGGAGGCGTGGAATCAAACGGAGTCATGAAAGCAGCAGAGAGACGCTAAAAAGCAAAAGGAAGAAGAAGACGAGGGTCAAGGATGAGAAGATGAAGAAGGGCAAAAAGACAAAGCAAAAAGAGGAGAAAAATCAGAAAACAGGCAGAAGCTCAGAGTTACGATAATGAGAATAAAAAAGGTGAAAATCACTTCATTCACTGATTACAGAGATCAGAGCTCATCAATATGCTGCTGCTGCAATTATTCAGTTTAACTAATAATTCATACAATATTTATTGTTTCTATTTTATTCCCAGGAACACAGAAATCAGCTGAACAAGAACCAAATGTTTAAATTTGGTACACTCTGTTAGACTGCGGACCAGAACTCCATCATCTGCTCCTCCTCCAGCTGCTGTGGTTCTGACCCAAACCAACCTGTTCCCCTCCTGGCCTGTGGGGGCGCTGCACCAAGAACCACTGAATGAAACGACACAAAAACCTCTGAAGACACTGAGAGCAACTTCCTTCTTCACCAGATGGAAACAAGATGGAGGCGTCAGATTTTAGTGTTGGAGGATTTCTCTTTAAGCTAAAGACCAGGAGCCATTTCTGCTGCTAGCGTTGGGCTAGCACGTTAGCGTTAGTTGTATTTACCCAGAATGCCCTGCGCTGTAGTCCACTTCCTGCTTTTGAAGAAGGTCTCCGGTCTGCTTGGTGTTCACATTCAAACCGAACCAGAGTTCACTTCAGCCGAACCCAGACCAAGGTTTGGAGGACCAGAGTTCAGAGCTAGCTTAGCATTCACACCTCACCAACCGAACCGAACTTTCTATGCAAACAGACTGGAGTTGGATTAAACGGACTGAACAGGACAGGTGTGAACGCTCCCTCAGGCTTCTACATCGTAGGAACATCTACGAAAGAATATCTGGTGCAACTCAAAGTTACTTTTTGTTTTGTCTGCCCTCATTGAATGACGCCCTGGGCGGTGAGCCACATCCACCATGACTTGAAGCAGTGGTGTTCAAAGTTTAAATGTTTAGTATTTTTCTTTTTAATTAGAATAGCAAAAGCATTTTGTTTTTTATGTTTATCTGCTAAATAAATAAACTAAGCACACAATATTTTTAGACATATTTCTGCAGCCGGGTAAATGAGTAAATGTACTGTAGATTTAAAAACATTTCTATTTATCTGGCAGATTTGCCAATAAAAAAAACCCAAAACAAAACAAAACAAACAAAAAAATTATATATATATATCTATATATACTAAAAATATATGCATATATTTTTTAAATTTTTTTTTTATTTTTTTGTGTCTTTTTAGCAACAAGAACAGGAAGTGACTCACTCCTGCTTTATAAAATGGACGGTTTATAAAACTGCATTCTAGTAAAAACCTCTGAATGTTTCTGTTTCCTATTACTATTAAATTAAAAGGTAAAATATGTGAAAATTTGACCCCAACATTGTTTTTAAATGTGGATCTGCATCATCTAAAACAAATTTAGACTATTCTTGACCCGGGCCCATCCAGAATCATTTTGAGGGCCACAAACGGCCCGTGCGCCACACTTTGGACACCCATAACTAAAGCCTGCTCTGCTGCAGCTGCAGTCAGATGTGGAGCGTTTGGTAAAGCGGAGCAGCGGTGTGAATATGCGTTAAACCGAGCCGTTTCTGCCGGATGTGAGGAGGATAAAGACGTTTCTGTAAATACTGTCTAATGTAAACTTTCACACTCCCGTTCATCTCTGTGACGCACAAAGAGCAGTTTAATAGAGCCGCATGATGGATGTGTTTTCAGCTCGTGGCTCGTCTTTTATGAAAAAACAAGAAAACACTTTAAGCGATGAGACGGCTTTGTCACCTCGCGCGCCCGGCTGAACCCTGTCCTCTTATGTCCCGTTTTTATTCCCTCCATCTCTCTTTCCTTTATGGGAGATTATGTGGCTGTTTGATCTGCGGAGAGACGAATGACAGTGATTCTCCAAATCTAGCCCGGTATCAATCACACTCAGAGTCAAATACCAGCCGTGAGGGAGTGCGTGTGCAGGTGTGTGTGTCGGCGGTGTGTGTGTGCCCCGTCTCACCCATTACGCCCCTGGGCTCAGTCACGCTGTGACAGAGGGCTTTGATCTTCCAATTCTATCACACACCTTTATCCCAACTCTTCCCCGTCTTGCTCTCTTCCTTATCATCCTCACTCTGACATTTTTTTCCCCTTCTCACTGGCCTATTTCACACACAACGACACACACACACACACACACACTAGATCCACTGATCAGTTCCACGCATCGCCTCAAGGGGGCAGTCAGCTGAAAATTTAGAGTGAAACAAATCAAAGAACAAAGAAATCTAAAGGTGGAAAAGTATTTGTCTCCTGTTTTTACTTTTTAAATGTGTTCCAGATAAAATTTTAATAATCAGACAACTAATGTTTGCATCTTTTAAAGAAAATAAGCTACAACATAAATAAATTGACTAACAAAACATAGACTGTAGTTACATAAAGCAAAACAAACAATCCAACATTTCAAATTAGTGGCGCTACTTAACAATAATTTAAATCAAATTAATTGTAGCAGAAACACGCAAACACAAAGGTTCCAGCTTTACACTTTTGTATGTAAAAAAAAAAAAAAGAGTAAATGCTTTAAAAAATCTGTGTTCAATCCTGCAGCTATATAAAACACAACAACCCTCCTGTAGTCCAAGAAGAGACGAGCTTCATCCAGGCCTGATCCAAAACTCAACAAATAAAACAAGCAAATTATTTTAATAGGATCTGTTGACAACACGAAGTAGGCCAAAATATCTAAAACTGAGATGCACTAAATATAAATATGAACCTTCCCAGGAGGCCGACCCACCAAAATTACTGTGAGAGTTCATCATCGACTCATGCAGGAGGTCCAGAAGAAAGCAAAGGTCAGAGGTCACAATTCAACAATAAGAAAGAGAAACCAGAACCACCAAAAGAACACAAAGACCCATCTCACATTTACCAGAACACATCTAAACAATCCTCAGGACTTCTGGGAAAATCAGATCGCACAGAACCACAAGAACAACAACTGCAGTAGAACACGGTGGTGGCAGAGTGGTGATCTGGGGGGGATCTTGATACTTGCTGTAATGGATGGAAGCATAAAGGAGAATGTCTGACCATCACATAGTGAAGCTCACTTTAGTTCTGCAGCAGAAAAATGATCCAAACAACTCCAGGTAGTCCACCTCCGAATGGCCTAATCAAAACCTTGGCTTCTGTCTGACTGAGATCCAGCATCACCAGGATGTTTATACTGGAAATCCTTCCTTTGTTTCGGAATTTAAATGAATCTGCAAAAAACTCCAGATATAAACAAATGATAACAGATGAAATATCCAGTTATTAGGTTTGGGGGGGGGTCCAAAGTGTGGTCCGGGGGCCGTTTGTGGCCCTCAGACTGTTTTTTATGGCCCCCAACTGCAGTTCAAGAATGACAGAAATTTGTTCATTTATTGTCTTGCAATGGCAACTATAAAGTACATAAGGTATTTTACAACCGAAACGTTTATAATAAGTAAAACTACGTCGGATGAGATTGTTTTTATTTTATTAAACAAAGCTAAATACAGGAAGCGTTATGAAGCAAAGTGACAAAAACCAAAAGAAAAAAGTTTGAAAAATTAATGCAACTGTGAAAAATGCTTCTTTAGTTTTGAACCTACAAAAACTACTTCACTTTATGTATTTATAATTTTCTTATATTCTTGGCCTTCGAGTTCCTTTGACTCATTTTTCTTTCTCCAGCCTCTGTTTTTCGGCTCTCACTGAGCTCCGTACTTTGCAGAATGCTAGTAATCAGACAGCAGCAGCAGAGACATGGAGCTCCTGCATCAAAGAGAGAAAAAGTGACAAAGGGTCATAAAAGCTGGACAGAGAGAGCGGCGGGGCCCCCGAGGCGGCGCGGCGCCCTCTGCAGTATGAGTAGCATAAGGACAGACGCGGGGATGTGGATGGGGCTGTGTGTGCTAGCTGAGGGTTGATGCCACATCAAACGCAGGAGAGTCATGTCAAAGCGAGCCTGGAAGTCGCATCCAGTCAGTTTTCGTTAATCCATTTCAAAGTCTGTCCTCTGAAGGCAGAAAACAAGAAAACAGAACAACAAAAGGCAGACAGGCTCCGTGGCGCTGCCGTCATTCACTGCTGAAAAACGCTGCGCGCTGCACGCCGCCCACGCTAACCGAAGCGAGCGGCGCGCTCCTGCAGCTCAGGTACAAACAAGGAGAACGGCGCCTGGCTTTCAGGCGGCTCCTCCTCAGGTCTGTCTACCCAGAATGCCCGGCGGGCGGCGCCGCCGTCGACGTGTTTGATCTCGGTGAGCTCCCGCCGAGACCAACAAAGCAAGGCTCTCCTCCGCTATCCCACAATTCCACAGTGCTGTTTCTTCCTGCCTGGCAGGCCCGCAGCCGCTGCCTGCCATTCATTATGCGCTCAGCAGGAAGCGGCAGAACCTCCAAGGTTCTCACTGCGCGCCGGCAAACGCCGGGCCTCAAACTGCACCGGATGCTGCGCTGGCATTCTGCTGGAAAAACACAGAAAAAAATCTCTACAGCGGGGGGAAATCCACTTCCTGTTTACCTGCAGCTGCCCGAAAAACTCCAAACCAAACCAGATTCCTGACAAAATCCTTAATAGAAATGATTATAAACCCCCAGAGCTGCAGCGGTGTAGTCAGGCCACTGATGATAGAAAAACAAGAGCAAATTTACACCAAGAAGCTCAGAACATTTCTAGATAAAAGAAAAAATGTTCTGAGTTTGAAAAGTAGAAAAAAGGCTTGACAAAAATGCAGCAGCTTTGTATAGCAGAGTATCAGGGCCATTGTCCATTAAAAAAAAAACCCAAAGAGTTTCTGCAAAAAACTCAAGACAATTTTAGATTTAATCTCAGAATTTTATGGGGAAAAAAAGAGAAATGTAAAAGTTTAAAACGTTGATACTTTGTAAAAGATTAATCAAACATTTTCTAGAAAGAATGAAGAAATTTTGCTAAATCAAAAATTTGCTTGGAAATTCTAAGATTAATCTCAGAAATTTTCATGATTATTTTAGAACATTTCTGAGATTAATCTCAAAATATTTAGAATTTTTAGCAAATGTACAAATTTTCTCTTCCTACTTTTTAAAAACCTACAGTGGCTCTAATACGTTGAAAGCCACTGCAAGATAATTTTGCATAATGTTTTTGAAAAGAGTGGAGCGAAGGGGCGGCAGCTGTGCAGTAATTTCCTGAAGTTTGATTATAATGAAGTTAAAGTTTCTGGGAGCTTTAAGGAGCTGATTATCGGCTCGTCGTGCATCTGTGGTGCTCTTCAGCTGAAGTGTCTCCATTTGTTTGCATGCGCGGCGGCCAGCGCTGCAGGAAAACACGCTAAATGCATACCTTGGAAAAATCGATTAGGATTTAATTTCCACATTAATGTGTAGCCTGGTCCCAGCTCACACTGGTAATAATGAGCTGCTGAGCCGCCGTGTTGTTACTGGTTAAAACTACATGGCTGAGAATAATGGCTGCTATAAATAGCTTCATTTATCTGGATTTGTGCTGCTGCGACTCAACATTTCCTTTGAAAGAGCAAAATCTGCACTGGTGAGAAGTCTGGGATTGAATCGGATTCTTCAGGAAACGTTTCTGGTTTATTCATTTATTATTCATTATTATTTATTATTCATGGTTTATAAAACTTGCAACATTTCATCACTTCGACCTTTTTTGTCATCCTTGTTTTCAGCAGAAATTATTATGATTAATTGTTTTGACTCAAAAATCGATTTTGAATCAAATCGTAGACCCAAAAATCTGAGTAAAATTGAAATGTGGGGCAGTAAAATGCTGCCAGCTGTACCGTCCAGTGAAGCAGCATCAGAGGAACCTTCCTGGTTCTGTTGGACCGGCTGATGAACCGTCTCCGTTAAGTATGTAACCCACATTGCATTCAAGAATTAACAGGATTTTAAATAATCCGAATTAAAATTTATCCAAACAGTTCTTAAAGTCTAGCTAGGTTCGGCTACTGGAGGAGATGGCAATTTGTAAGACACAGAGACAGTAAGATGGTGCAAATTAGTGAGTTGTATTTAGTATTTACAATATATATACACATTAGTCCATAGTTTAAAGGAAAAAACAAGTTAAAGTTCCTTATACCAAGGACGTCCACCAGTCTTTGTTGATGATGGAAAAACTCAAAATAATCCACTTCCTTCAATGGGGACTTGAGCTGATCCTCCAATTAGTTCGGAAGAATGTTCCCAGATAAGTCTTGTGTTTCTGGATCCTGCTTATTTTAGCTCGCCAGTCTGGTCAGTGAAACCAGACAATCCTTTGCTATTGTCAAGATCCCTCCAGCCACTCCTTACGCGAGGGATCTGCAACGCACCTGGCCTGTACAAACAGACCTAATTAATCAGTACATGTACAGAAGTTTCATAAGTAAATATAACTTATGCAACCAATATTGTTACGTAACAAATCAATATACAATCACAACAGGCTGGAAGGCTAGTGCTAGCACACTAGCTCCCGACCACACTCACCAGTTCCTTCTTGACTAACCGTGATTCTTGCAACGCTTGGTTGAGTATTCACCCGGCTGCAAGTTAACATAATTACACGATTGAAAAATAGACAATAAAGATCTGAAACCTCTTTGGAAACAGACCAGTCCTACCTGCACGTCAGAGTCCCGCAGCGGTTCTGCCTAAGCTGCGATTTGCAACCATATAAACTGTGCTATCAATTTAGGACGCTGATGTGCAGCTGTCGCATGACGTCAGAGTCACGCGAGAACACTATTGTTCTCGCCTGGTTGGTGTTAAATAAATTAAAGGGGAAGAGGAAAACATTTAATTAAACCTTTTTTTCTTTTTAAATAAATCTAACAAAATGGAAAATAAAATAAATAAATTAAACCTAATATAGAAAATGATCCTGGTTACAAGTAGTTCTGGAAGCGCCTCACCTCCTAAATGTGAGCTGCTGCTTCTGGGCTAATGCTCACAGATGTCTTCCTGCTCGACGCCGGTGCTTGGAAAGGTCAAAGGTCATTTGGTCCAGGAGCAGGAGGAGCTGCAGCATCTGTGCGTCTGGCGCTGGCAGCAACCAAATATGAACGCAGACTTTCTCAAACACACACAGCCACCCAACGCAGAAGGCACACACACACACACACACACACACACACACACACACACACACACACACACACGTTGTCGTCCATCTGCGGTGAAGGTGTGACGGAGCGCCGCTGGGTCAAAGTCAGACAGATGGCCCTCGCAGTCGGGGCTCGATATCGATGACGGAGAGCGTCCGAGCTCACACACGGAGCCGGAGCTGGAAGGGGAAAACACCCAGCAAGGCGTGGAAATCCACACGAATGACCTCCAGACAGTCATCACCGCTCAGGACGCTTCAGAAAACTCTCTGCTTCATCACGTCTCCTTCAGGACAAACACGTCCACCAAGCTGCACCTGTTCACTTCGCTAAACAGAAACATCTCCAGCAGGATGAGATTCATCACTGAACTGGAAATAATATCTGCAGAGATTTGCTCTTTTATACAAATATACACTTTCTGACAATTATTTAATAGACCAGGTTTATTTTAAGCTGTATTCAGAAACGTTCTATAAAGAAAAAAGGTTCTGGTGGGACCTGGACCGCCTTCTCCATTCATGTCGGTTCATCGCTTCACCTCCAGTTTATGAAACAAATGATGATGAACCATCAGGTCCAAATTCAATTAAAATGTTCACATCCGATCTGCTAATTCACTGCAGTCTTAATCTAAAGTACCGGGGGGAGGAGGGGCGGCCATGTTGGATTTCTAGACAAATCTTTCCAACTTGGAGACCAGCAGATGAACAGGAATGTTTTTATTAGCGTAACTCAGCAAATAAACTGTCTGACAGGTTTTAGGAACTGGTCGATAGATTCTCAGCCCAGAAATGATGAGAAGTTTTTGTGTCGCTTGTTTGTAATCCATGTTTTCTGTTGGTTGTTCTGCTTGTTCCTCTCCTGGACACGTGAGCTTCATCAGCTCCATGAGGAGGAATCACAGCTTTCTGATTCACAGGAATTGCAAATTAGATTAAAAATATCCAGCGAACGTGTGTCTGCTCGGATTAAAGTGTGCGGCTGTCATGTGAGCTGATCAAAGCTTCAAAGAGACCCAGATGTTGATGTCAGAGCGAATCCTGTTGGATCGACTCAGGTCTGCTCGGCGTTCCAGTGGCCTGCTGGCTGCCGGCGCAGTTTGCTTTGGAGATTATGGATCTGGAAGTTAAAACAAATCCTGCTGCTTCCACTTCCTCTCAACACCTTCAGTCCTTTTTTTACTCTTCCTGATGCTTTTAAACCAAATGCTTTCAGCTTCTTAAGATACAGAGTCAGACGTGACAGAAAGTCCTAAACGTAGAGAAAGAAACTGGTTTAATGCTCGCTAACTTCACACCGGAAATTATAAAATATTTTATCTGACTTCAGTTCATTTATTCTCAACTGGAAATAAAATTAAAACGACTTTTAAAAACCTGGAAAAAACTTTTTTAATGACTTACAGTGCTAATAAAAAGTATTTATTTATTTCCCAGCAGGTTGGCGGCCCGAAGCATTGAGCAACAAAGAAATGATTTGAAAAAACAAGGTGGAGATCGGATTGGCCTAGTCAAAGCCCAGACCTGTTCACAGCTGATCTATACCAACTTGAGTTTATCAGGGTGAATGGAAGAAAACTGCAGGATGATTGAGACAAATTCATGTGGAAATACTAAATATTTATATAACTTTTTATTAAATATTTTTATTTAATGGTCATTATTTTCACTTTCATAATAAAAGCTTTTTTCTGTAATTGTTTGTCATAAAAGTGAAATGTTGTTGATCCTAATTGATTAATAAGTTAAAAAAGAGTAGAAATAGTTTTTATAAACTCTATAATCTATAATCTATAAAACTTCCTGCTTCGTTGAAATATGAAGTTCATTTGTTTCACTACTCAAAACAGGAAAGACCAGAAAACATCTCCTGTCCCAAATAAATATTTTAAAAGTTCATCTTCTGTGTAAACATCTTTTAAAGAACCGAAGAAGAGACATCTGGTGGGTCACCGCGTCTCCATGACAACCATTACCCACAATCCACAGGCAAACTGGCTTTTTACGTCCAGATTTACCACGACTGGATTCTTCTGGTGCAAAGTTATGACGCACGTCCCACGTCCACGGCGTAAAATGCGACGTGATTTTCAGACTGCAGACATTTTGAAAACCGTCAGGATAATTCCACTCATGGCTGCGGCTCCAATCGGATCTTTCTGGTAAAAAGATCAGAATCGGTCTGTTTATGCTGCAGGGAAAAAGTTGGATTTGGGTCGAATTCGCCTGCTGTCCCAGAGGTTGGAGCTTTCTAAAGCTTTCTAAAACTCACAGTGGGATGGTGCAGAAGAGGAACATATTTTGAGAGTTTTTTCCACCAGGCCAGTAGAAGTGGAGGAACCGGACCAGAACCGGACGCCGTCCCAGATGAAGAGCGGTTTAGCAAACCGAATCGAAGCGTTCTGAACGATCGGCCTCTCCTCAGCAGCAGTTACTCTTAATTATCCCCACTTCATTTAGCTCGGTAAACAATTAACCCAACATGACTGTGAGGCCTGATTGAAGGATCTGGTATTAGCTATGACGCGTCTCCTCCACCCTGACTCCGCTAAGTGTTTAACACCGTTAGCCTCCATTTACAGTCTCCTCCATCCTCTTCCTCCTGCTAATCAATACACTTAAACGGCGCCACCAACATGCAGAGGGAAGATGGGAAGTTAATTTAAAGAAGACTATTAATATTTCTGTAGTTAAAGAGGAGCGGACGCGCGTGACGTGGCGGAGGTTTGCCTTCCTGCTTGCCGTAGCGTTTGGGTTTTACTACCAATTACAGCCTTTAATTGAATTGATTTCGATAATGAGCCTCTGTAATGACACCGCTGTGGGAATGTGTGTGATGAATGAGCCGCTGCTGTTTTTTTTATGGACCTAAATAATTTGTAAAGAGGCGGACAGCGTTTACAGACGAGAACACACACACACACACACACACACACGCTCGCTGCCGACCGGTCAGCCTTCCTAGAAACCATTTGTCCGAGCTCCAAGCCCTTCAGCCTGTTGCATAATATCCTCCAGGCTATAACACATGAATGTTTGATGGCATACAGCTCTCTACACGGAGCATTTAATATCCTTTGCTGCTGCAGTTTCAACGTTTTGACCAACCACCAACTCGTCGCTTACGCTCTGCGTAACAAACAGCCAACGACTCTCCGGCTCCCTCTGACTACAACCGTTAGCTTCTCCGACAGTAAAGCCAATTCCAACCAACCAGAGCTGATGGAAACCAATTACCTTCTTGGCAAAAAGTCGATTCTTTTTCTAATTGGTAAAATCATTCAGATCAAACTAAGTTTAATATCAGACAAATCATTTAAAACCTTTCAACAGAAAAGTTTCAACAGAAATATTTTATTTAGCATTCAGTTGCCTGTAAATCTAAAGTCCTTCAGTGTCCCACTGCACCTGAAAGCATCTCTGCAGCAGGACGGCTAAAGTTTGATCTTTACTCTATGAAGCCTTTTGAAAAAATGGGACATCAGACACAAACAGGATGAGAGTCACAGGAACAGAGCTGTTTCCCTGAGAGAAATACACCACCACACTCCTATTGGGTCACACAAATGTTACAGAAAATACTTTACATGAAAACACTGCATGGTGTATTTATATGAAGCTTTAATGGAAATATTTTTGCTTTCACTTTTGTCTTTAATTTTCTTCAATGGGTTTCAGTTGTGGTGAACCTGGAACAGCAACGGGATGATTGCACAAGTCTGCACCTCGAGTCAATTCAGACTAGATGAAGGTGAAAGAAAAACACTAAAAATCTCAGACTCAGCAGCTTTGTCTTCCCTTTAGATACACATGTAGGTTCTGGGAGTCTGAAGCAGCATCCTGCTCTATTTCCCTCATTTAAATCTCTCCTTTGGAAAGTCATCAGATGGAAAAGCCGGCTGGGGAAAGTGGAGAGCAAGTGGGACCAATAAATATTTAAAGCAGGCAGATTGGGCATTAAATTTATTTGCCTTTCAAATGTGTTTGGTAAAACAGGGGGCTTGTTTACAGCGTGTCTGCATGACTGACCACTTGGGATTCTCTCCTCTAAAACAGCACATCTATCCCATGAAGCCAGAGATGAAATGGGCTCCTAGTCAACAAAAATGGCTCTTTAAACACTTTAAAACAAGAACCTTGAGAAATATATCAAAATAAAAGTGCTTATTTAAATGCTTCATGAATAATTTGGAGATACTTTTTAGATTAGTAACAGAATTGCCAAAAAGCCGGAGCTGCTGAAGCGTGAAGACGGCCAACAAAGATATAAATAAATGAAAACGTTGGTGCAGGATTATTAATAGAATGAAATAAAAATGACAAAATACAGAATAAGCAAAGCTTTTCTAAGTCCTGAGCCGTTTTCTGAAGAGAGAGATCAGAATGAAAACAGCAAACAGCTCAGTTTATATTTATTTCCTTCTCTTGTTTTCAATTAGAAAAATATAATGTGGAAGAACTGATGGTTTCATGAACACAACATTCATTATTATCCCGTTTTAAAAACGTGTGCAGCTTATATAGGAGGAATAAAAAATGCAAGCTGGACTCAAATTTGTAAGATAATATCTATTTCAATATTTCATCAAATCAACAGCATTTTCTAGATTTCTCTCTTTTGAATTATAATTTCTTACAAACCCAACTAATATTTTGGTAGAAAAAATAATCCTTTTGATATTACATTTACAATGCAGGAATAGTACAACTCATAAATAACAGTAGGTCAGATTATTCAGCGTTGAAACTAAAATGTTCAACTTCATGCCAATACTAAGAGAAACACTCCACACTTTTCTCCAAGAGCAAACGCTACAATATGAAGATATTTAAACTTTAAATGGTTAGAATGAAGCCTTGTTGCTTTCACTGAAACATTATGTGAGTAAAATGAAGTTCAGAAGTTCGCGAAGTTAGACCGAAACGTTGCGTATTTAGAACGAAGCGTTGCGTATTTAGAACGAAGCGTTGCGTATTTAGAACGAAGCGTTGCGTATTTAGAACGTAGCGTTGCGTATTTAGACCGAAGCGTTGCGTATTTAGAACGTAGCGTTGCGTATTTAGAACGAAGCGTTGCGTATTTAGAACGTAGCGTTGCGTATTTAGACCGAAGCGTTGCGTATTTAGACCGAAGCGTTGCGTATTTAGACCGAAGCGTTGCGTATTTAGACCGAAGCGTTGCGTATTTAGACCGAAGCGTTGCGTATTTAGACCGAAGCGTTGCGTATTTAGAACGTAGCGTTGCGTATTTAGACCGAAGCGTTGCGTATTTAGACCGAAGCGTTGCGTATTTAGACCGAAGCGTTGCGTATTTAGACCGAAGCGTTGCGTATTTAGAACGTAGCGTTGCGTATTTAGACCGAAGCGTTGCGTATTTAGACCGAAGCGTTGCGTATTTAGACCGAAGCGTTGCGTATTTACAACGTAGCGTTGCGTATTTAGAACGAAGCGTTGCGTATTTAGAACGTAGCGTTGCGTATTTAGACCGAAGCGTTGCGTATTTAGACCGAAGCGTTGCGTATTTAGAACGTAGCGTTGCGTATTTAGAACGAAGCGTTGCGTATTTAGAACGTAGCGTTGCGTATTTAGAACGTAGCGTTGCGTATTTAGACCGAAGCGTTGCGTATTTAGAACGTAGCGTTGCGTATTTAGAACGAAGCGTTGCGTATTTAGAACGTAGCGTTGCGTATTTAGAACGTAGCGTTGCGCATTTAGAACGAAGCGTTGCGCATTTAGAACGAAGCGTTGCGCATTTAGAACGAAGCGTTGCGCATTTAGAACGAAGCGTTGCGCATTTAGAACGAAGCGTTGCGCATTTAGACCGAAGCGTTGCGTATTTAGACCGAAGCGTTGCGTATTTAGAACGTAGCGTTGCGTATTTAGACCGAAGCGTTGCGTATTTAGAACGAAGCGTTGCGTATTTAGAACGAAGCGTTGCGCATTTAGAACGAAGCGTTGCGTATTTAGACCGAAGCGTTGCGTATTTAGACCGAAGCGTTGCGTATTTAGACCGAAGCGTTGCGTATTTAGACCGAAGCGTTGCGTATTTAGAACGTAGCGTTGCGTATTTAGACCGAAGCGTTGCGCATTTAGAACGTAGCGTTGCGCATTTAGAACGTAGCGTTGCGTATTTAGAACGAAGCGTGTACGCTGTACGCCATCTATATCAGTGTCGTTCATCTTATCTTTTGTCGTTAGCGCAGCTAGCATATAGCCACCCTCCTGTCTTTTTCTGTCAGCCTCATAGTCAAATTACTTCTGAACAACACTGTTGTGTTAGCCTTGTCGGCTAAAAACGTTGCATGTCTTTTTCTGGATGTACTTACTTGTTTTATTCCTGCAGTGCAGTTAGCTGATGTTACCTTTTAGCATTAGCTTATCAGTAGAGGGTGTAAAATTTTAATATGTAATATAAAAATATTAATTTCATTGTGAATCACCCTAAATTAAACCTTAGGGATAATAAATGCCTCAGTTTTTGCTGGATTAAATATGATTTTTCACTGCTTTCAATTTGAGTTTTTATGTCACTTAGACTAGGGGTGGAAAAGTCCAGGCCTCCAGTCGCTGTCCTGCAGGTTTTAGATGAGCCACAGGTACAAAACCTGGAATGAAATGTCTTAATCACCTCCTCCTGGTGTGGACCGGTTCTCCAGAACCTTAATGACCTAATTAACCTGTTCAGGTGCTGCAGCAGAGGCTCATCTAGAAGTTGCAGGGCATCAGCTCCAGGACTGGAGTTTGACACCTGTGGTTTAGACGGTTTAATTCAAGGAACCGACTTAAAAATTATGAGTTAAAAAGAAAAATAAATAGATATCCTCTGGCAACAGCTGATAAAAATGCCTCCAGGGTCTGATATCAATAATCACAGCATTTCCATCAGCGCCTGCTTGATCGTTTTCTCCAGTGTCTACAATATCTCACATCCTCCAGCGTGACTTGGCTCACTCAATAAACTGTTTCCACAGTTTGGCATGATGTATGATATCTAAAATCCCACAGCGTGAGCTGAGCTTTCCACAATTTCACCATCCATTTATCTACAATCAAACAGGGGAGAAGTGAATCTTTTATTATTTGTTCTGTTTAATTAAGACTATTTAAAAAGTTTGGCTTTGATTGCTGAAGTTCGCTGGTGTCAGCGTGGCGTTTGTGACAGTAGGAGCTGTTCATTTGGACAAATGATGTGTCATCCTAACTTAGTTTGGCCTTCATCTCCTCTGACAGATCTAATAAGCACTCAGACCTGCAGCGTGAACGCAGCCAGAGTCTCCAAAGCAAGTGTTCGGGTCGGCTTCAAAGCCCGGCACAACGGGGGTCCTGCGACCACGGGGCCTTTCGCATGAAAGGACAGGATTTCTCACATCACTGAGACCGATAATGCACATTATCACTTACAGTCTGTTTGCAGCGCTGTCCGCTGACTTGAAATAATAACCGACTGATTAAATGACTTATGTCTTTGGACTGTAAATTGCTGCTTTTAAACCTTAACCCTGCTTGAGATCCAGCCGGCTTTGAAGGGAGGCTTTGATGTGCCTTTGGTTGGAGGAACACACACAACCTTGAGGCCTGCGTTGTGCTGCCGAAGAGTGGCTAATTATCTCGGCAGCAGAAAGGTAAGGCGAGCGGGGACCGGCGTGTGTGGTCTCAGCGCGAAGGCGGCTTTTAATGAGCCCACACTCTGATCCGCCCACGTCAAGGACAGGATCGGCGTGATCCCCGTCCCGACACGTGACCAAGCCTCCCCGGCTTTCCGTCAGGATTTTACATCCTTGAAAAGATTCTCTCTATTTTTGCGTCGAGGACAAAAAGATGGAGGCAGAGATCCAAGAAGATGGAGAAGAAAACAAGGATAAAAGGCTGAAACGCTCCAAGCTGGAGGGCGCTCTAGAGGACACTTCCTAGATTAGCTCCCCCCTCCCATCCGGCCCGCCGTGTTCCCTCCGACCCCGCTTCAGATGGGGAACAAGCGGCCCCGGGGCCCTCTCTATGGGCGTCTGGAGCCGGGTGGGTGGTTATCAGGGGACACGGGGCACTTAGACATCTGTCAGCTGCTAATGAAAGAGTTCAATTTAGTGGAAAATCTAAAACAACCTTGTCTGACGGGCAGGCTGACAGCTTTTAACTCGCCGTGAGTGTGTGTGTGTTGGAGTGGATCAGGAGGGAGAAATTAGAAAAATAAATTAATAAAAAGGTGAAAGTAACTGCAGAGGCATATTTTCTCTGCAGATGAAAGCGGAGGATGTGTGTGTTAGAGGCAGGCAGGCCGTGCAGCAGGGGTCGGGTCTTATGGCTTTAAATCGCTCCGGGGGGCGGCGCATGAATCCCAACGATAGATGGGTTATGGAAGGGGTGTGTGTGTGTGTGTGTGTGGTGGGGATGAACACATGGTTCTCCAGGCAACACTCTGTCTCCACCCCCCTCGACCTTCATTAGCGGGTCATTAGCAGAAGTTCAGGGAAAGCTGGAAAACAGTCGGCTCTGTTTGTCTTCACACAAACACTCATTATTGTTCTACGTTTTATTTTTTTATTTTTTATACTGCGCTGCGTTGTGACGGCGCATTAACGAAGCGAGGAGAGTCCAACCCAAAGCAGACAGATGTCTAGAAAACGGCTTTATTATCTGCTAATAACGGGTCGTCAGAAGACATTAATACTGAATAGAAACAGAAAATATTTAAGTATTTATTTATTTAATGGTTGCCTCATATTTTGGAAATTTTTTTCCATTCTTCCAGAAATTCATAGGTGAAGTCAGACACTAATGTTCGGCAAGTATGGAGTCCCATTCCTGACTGAGTAGCTCTGATGGTGGACATTTCTGTTTATTTGTGGGCCCATGAACGCAGCATGTGGCGTAGGCTGAGAGGAGAAGAAGAAAAGCGGGGGATGTGAGGTGGAATCAAAGCACAGAAGAAGAAGAAGAAGAGGAGGAGGGTGACAAAGAAGAACAAAAGGTGTAGAAAGTAAAATTTTTCCTTTCCTTTATTTTTACCTCAACATGCTTTTTGCAGCCATTAATAATTTCCTGTCATCATTCTAACTGAATATTTGATTATCTGTTTCATTAAATTGGTAAAATGTTTTAAACTGGTTGCTTTTCAGGGAAAAAAATATTTTTAAAGATATTCCAGGCATTTTAAACAGCATTTAAGCTGCAGGCTGGTAAAGACCAATTTAGAAACCTAAATATGTTAGCAGGCCCACAGCATGATGCCACCACCACCATGCATGGCAGCTGGTTCACAAACTGAATAAATCATGATGTGTGATTATTACTTCATGATGGAAGAAAAGTCTGCAGGCTGGTTCCTTATTTTAAGGTTTTTTTCAAGTTGGGCCTAAAGCTGCAACAATAAGACTCACAATTGGTCAAAATTACAAAAAAACATCAAAATAGGCAGAAAAAAAATTTAAAAAAGGAAAAAATCCTGCAGGTTTTAAGTTTACTCAGCATTTGGAGAAATGACTAAATATTGTTTAATATCTCAGGTGTGCACACATGAAAATCATATCTGGACACATTTAAGTGCAGCGACTGGCAGCATGAAGAGCGTTCCTGCCCCAATCCAACATGGCTGCCGCTGGCCACTGGCAGAACCAGCGTCCTTTCTGCAGTTTGGGCCCCGTCCAGCTTTCCACTCTGATTGCATCTCTCCCTGTTAAGTTCTTGGGTTTGGAAAGAGCGATAGAGCGAGGGAAGGGAAGAGAGCCAACTCAAACATTGTTCCACTGGCTTTTACAAGCTCACAGAGTGGGCGAGTTAATAAGCAGGTATTGGTTTTTAACGGCGGCCCGTTTATTGCTTTGGCCTCGGGCGAGCGGCAGCGCTCCACTCCACCTTTTCCCCGTCCGTCCGTACATCAGCTCCACTAATCTCTGGCTCGGCTCTCGGCCCGCTCCGCCTGCTCGCCTTTTGTTTCCACGTTTCTCTGAGCAATTAATCCCGACTCCTCATCAAGCGCTGGCTTTTAGCCCCGCCCCCTAACCTTTTCAGCCTCGTCGAATCAGAAGCATTTATGAAAAGACGAAATCAGAAACAAAACCGCATCAATTCTGCGTTATTATGTTGCTATTGATTGTGTCTGCTGCAGGTACATGCTGCTGATCCTTGCGCTGTGGTTTATTCAATTTAAAAGCATATCTCTCAGTCAATACGGGACGATCTGACATCCGCGAGTCATTGTTGTGCGTCTCCGACATGATGAATGCGGTGCAGCTTTAATTACAGACATATTGAGCTGTTGATCAGTGTCATCTGGTCCTCAGAGGACGGCTCCCTCAAGGTTCAGCAGCACGGAGCAAAATGAGACCAAAACCCTCCAAACTGGGATTAAAAGCTTTTCATTCCTGGTTTAAACGCCGATTTCTGCGTTTGATGCTTTGTGGAAATTTCTACAAGCAGAAAGAAGAGGCGTGTGGGTCGTGTTGCCCTGCGGTTTGTCTTACAGGCGATAAAACTCTCTCTGTCCGCTCCATTAACCTTTTAAACTGAAACTGCCTCGCAGCCAACATGTAAAAGCTGCAGAGCCTCTCCGTGCAAAGGTTACGTTGAAAATAAGATGGATTACATCAACGATTCCTGATTTTTTTCTCTGCTGATTCTCAGTTATAAAATAGAACATTAAATACAGATTACAGGTTCTGCAGATTAGGATAAATGGACCTATAATCTAGACACATTTTGCACCCCGTGTACGAAGCTGTTGCAGAAATGCTGCATCCCAGGTGAACAAATTAGCGTCATCACAGATCCTTCCTTCAAGCAGAAACAAACTCCATCAGTGTTTACACTCCTTCTGTTATTTGCAGTTTTTGCTGTTGGATTGATTTTCATTATGTAATTACATAAATCTCAACATAATACAAATTTTAATGCAATTTATTAAATGTTTGTTCCGTTGGGAACCTTTGTATTTCCATGTTTCTGGTACATCTGTAAATCTGACGCACAAACGACATCCTCCATGGATCACTGAGTTTTAACTTCTGCTTCTAAAGACCGATCTGATTGGACGCTGCAGAAGCCTGTCATTGTGTTCAGGTTGTGCTAAAACCAGCTAGCGAAGCTGTTCAAACTCACAGGAGAAAAACTGCTTCGATTTGATGATAAAATTATATTTTAGCACAGAACTGTTATCTTGAATGTTCGCTTTATGAGGGCCACATGAATATTAAAGCGAGCCAGATTTGGCCCCCAGGCCATGAGTTTGAAACATGTCCCTTAGTACATCTATTTCTGATTTGATCATAAATATGTTAAAAAAGGATAGAAGAAAATATTTACCAGTTTCTGCACAAATATTTGTAACAAGACCTGAGAAATATTATGCTTTACATATTGAAGAAAATTCTAAATAAAACTGTCCAGTAAATAAATGTAGACAGTTACAGAAACAGATTCCTGGTTATGTTGGCAGGAGTACAGACAAAGGATCTGAAGGTTCAGTTTAGCTGCATCAGGATGAACATTTCCTCCGACTCTCAGCAGGTTGCAGGTTTACCTGACCGGAGCGGATAGGACGGCGTTACCGAGGCGATTTCATGTCCTGTAATCCTAAACCTGCTGCTGCCTCTGTCCTCAGGCTGCTTCTCTCCTCCAGCCGCGGATCACCGGACGGATCAACAGGCTGACTTTAACCCTCTTATTCCGCTCGCAATTAACACGCTTCCTCTGCGCACAGAAAGTGGCAGCATTCTGGCTCCATACGGGGAATTTGAGGGATTCCCAGCTTCCCTCCTGAACCGCCCGGGAGGCCGATCCAATGATCCACTGGAGGAAGCTGAAGGTTTGTATGCGGACCAGAGTTTGCTGCTTTAGTTTGGTTATGCGTTCACACTCACCAAACGAACCGGACTTTCAAGACTAATGGACTGGAGTTGGATAAAGCAGAATAAACTGGGTTGGTGGGAATTAACCCAAACACATAAATATATGTCTGATGACATCAGATGATTGTTTTTTCTGTTTTTGCAGAGGTTTGTAGTGGCCACCCCGGACAGTGACGCCCTGAGCAGAGAGTCGTATTGCCCATCTGACCCACTGAGCCCAGTAACACTGTACAGAAGAGCAAGGAAATAAGTAGGAGAGCAGTGTGTCTTTTCTTGGTTTAATGACTTTTATATCTCATTAAAAGCCAAATAATTTCGTGTCTAAATGAGAACAGTGTAACAGTAAAACAGGATGTGTGTCATTTAGAAGCAGCTTAGTGAGAGGACGGAGACGGAGGAAGTCCCTTTATGACTTTTTAAGATGCTGTAATCTGTCAGGAATGTTTTTCCACACTGAGTGACAAACTGACACTCATTCATTAGAACAAACTGCTGCATGCCAGCCTCTATAAGCTTGTTTTTATAGAGATGTCCTGCTGATCTCTTGTTCTGTGATCTGAACAAGAGAAACCTGAGTAAATAAAGGAAACTACTAAAAATAATCATGTTTTCTACAGTAGAGAATGAGAAGATTTTAGAGGAACGACCAGCAGTCCTGGTGGACCTCTGGATGTTAAAACTGTGCTAGAAAGTTTAATTTGCATCTCTGCAGGCCCAATAAAGAGACTACATTACATCTCTGACTCCTGTAGCTCCACCAAAACAAATCCAGCTCTTTCTAATGTTATTATCCAGCTGGGAGACACCTTCAGCTCGGCTCCGAGCTCCACGCCATTCACAGCGTGTTCCTCTGGAGGAACAATGCTTCCAAACAGGAGTATTTGTTTCCAACAAACTCCCAGCGGCGGCTTCCTTCAGCATCTGCTTCCCTGCTTATCAACAACCAGGCTTCTCACACAAACTCCCTGCGACAGGCGGCTGCTCACCTGCGCGTGCCCGGTCACTCACCGCTGCTAAATGCAGCGTGGCAGCATGGAGGTAATCTCAGCGACACACGCAGGCCGGGGGCGAGCGCGCCTCAGGGCGCTGCTGGGAGTGTGTGATTAGAGCGAAAGGTGGGAAGAGGAGAAGCCAAGACACAAATACTCACCCCTGTTAAGGTCTTTATGTTATGCAGTGCATTCTGGGCTTCAAGGGCAGCTTTCCTTGTGTAAAACGTGACAAAACAGCAGCCTGGAGAGACAGAGGAAACACAGAGAGCAGAGGGATCAGCAACAAAGAGCAGCTTCTATATTCATCTGCTTGGCATCACCTGTCGACACCTGCAGACGCTGAGTGAATGTTAACAACACAAACATCCAGCGCCGAGATGACGAGAAGGCTTCTGGATCGGTTTCAAAGCTTGATGAGTCGAGTCGAGAGGAAGTGGCTCGCGGGGAGATGCAGGAACACGAAATAAAACGCAGAGAAACGGTGCAGCAGCAGCTTCCTCCTCATTAATCCTGCAGCAATCAGAGGAAAGCTGCAGAAGGAAGCGATGCCTTCACTGACCTGATTTACTCTGTAATTACAGACATGAAGGTCAAGCCAGGAAGCAGAGAGCCTCTACAAATTCACACTTATGGCCTGTTTGTTCCTCAAGTCATAAAATAACTGATCATTTCTCTGGGCAGAAATCTGTTAAATTTATCTTCTGACATTAAATATGGACCAAATATTACAGTTTGTGAACTGAGGTTCCTTCAAAATGTTTGTAATGTCCCTAAAGATTCATTTGGATTAATTTTACAAAACAGTCAAATTATTTAAAATTCTGGGAAAAAAAGTTGTTAAAAATATTTTAATGATAAAAATATATTACTACCGTTATCAATATTATTATTTCTAATACTTACTATAATTATATTTTATATCATATTTTTATATTACTTTATATGTATGTCTATAATGACTATAGCTACTACTACAAATTGTTATTTATAATAATAAAAATATTTCTAATAATTTCTAATAATTATTTATATTATCAATAATAAAGATTTTACAGTTTTTTAAATTATTATTCCATATTTTATTTGAAGATTAATTTCTGTACTCAGTTTTTTTTATTGTACTTTTACCTACAAAAGTCCTCAGATGAATCTAACATGTAATTATGGAAAATTATCAGTAGGGCCTTTATTAATATTCTGTTTACCTTCCATACTCCATCATGTTTGACCTGATGGATTATATTTAATCCCAAACATTAAACATCATTTCTTCCTCTAAAGCCAACAGAAAGATGCAAAGTGCAACAGGTTTCTGAGTCCCTGCAGAGGAAGAGAAGAGCTGCAGTTTGGCTCTGCAGAAATCTGCACATTCATACAAAAACCCCAGGAAGAAAACATGGAGGCCAGACAGAGAGGCGTGGCTCTTCTGCAAACATCTGCTGTCTGTTGGTCTGCGTCCGAAAATCTGAAGATCCTTCTGTCTGAATCAATTCATAAAAAGATCTTAGAAGTTCTTTTGGATCCAGACTGAGGATGCAGCACAGAATACATTACACACCGAGGGTTTGACAGTGTGTTGCATCAAACATCAGCTGGTTTTATTAGAGAGGTAAATATCCCATTATCGTGCCGCAGCCACAGGTGAGCTGCTGCCGGATCGTCGTTCTGGAGCCTCCAGTTTTTGCCATCTGTTAATTTCTGTGTTTATTTGTCCAGCGGTGAGCAGAAAGCGCTTTTGTTTAAATCTGCTTTGTTGTTTTCCCGTTGTGCTCCCGACACAAATCAAATCAGCTGGACCGAGACGGAGCCGCTGCTGGTTCTGACGGCCGGTAATGCTCGCCCTGCCGTCCAGCAGCGAGCATCTGGAGCGGGTTTCGCCTGCCGTCCCAGAGTCCCAGTGATGAGGCCGGGAGCGAAATGGATCTGGATTCCTGCAGCGTCCTGCGGGAGCAGCTGGCCCCTCGCCTGGCACCGGCGACGTGAGCTGGATGCAGCTGCACCGCGTTGTGCTGCGCCGCGCTGCGCCCGCCGCTGCATTAACACGGATAACGCCGGGCTTAGTGTCTGCTTCACCTCCACAAACCCACAGTCCACCGCATGTCACTTCCTGTCGCCTTCTAATGGGACGATCAGCAAGATGAAGGAGGAATTTAGACTTAGAAGAGCATGAAAAGCAACATACACAAACAGAAGAGCTCCTCCTCCCCCACCTGTTGCTGAAAGTCATCAGTCAGCTGCGTATGGAAGTCCAATGACAACTAAGCAAAAACCAAAAAACCCACAAGAGAAGTAGAGATATTTTCTAATAAACAATCACCAACGCTCAAATAAGACAGAAAACACAACGAGTCAGTTTTAGAGTGTGTCTGCAAGTTTTTCTTAGTTAAATATTCTTTAGGTTTTTTCATACTTTGGTTCATTTTTAGGCTGAAGTTTGTATTGTGATCATGTCTACATCGATTGGATAATAAAGACTCAACAGAAAAATGTTCAGTTATTGTTGAACAACCAACTGATTGGTGTTTTCTCCAAACTGCTGTCTGCATGTGTGGAGAGAAAAATAAGTCAATCTAACATAGAGCTGGATAATAAATATCGCGATAGATCAATAAATTTTACGTCTGATAGAATATTCAATGTGTAGAATATCTCTGACTCTGATCCAGAGTGAGGGATCAGAGTCAGGTTGGTGGAATCAACTAACTCCCTCGCTCTTTGGTTGCCTAGCAACAATCTGTTGAGCAACCGACACAGGTGAAGGTTTGGCCACCGAGCTTCATAACATGGCTGAGTTCAGCTCCACAGACAAACTGTGGAATAAACAAAACATTAAAAATAATCAGGTAGAGCCTGACTGACAGGCTAAAGCTGCTCCATCATGTTTATCTGGCTCAAAAAATAATGAAATGAAGGTTAAATAGTGGCCCAGTCAAAGCCTGGACTTTAAAATGCCCGAGGTGTGTTTGGTTTAAAGTTAAGCAGGATGTAGCCTTGGAGCCACATTAGCTGTTAGCGTAGCCTCGGCCCGCAGCATTACTACTATTATCATTCCAGTTGCACCGGTGTTCACATTTTGGCCCCCGGTGCGCCATTTGCAATTCCAATAAACAGTGTTAGCCGCTAGCCACAAATTACGATTCCAGTGGCGTTTCCTGCAGAGCTGGACATGTGAGGGTTAGCTTTTGGTGTTAGCATTAGCGATTCTGGCGGCATATAGCATGCAGGGGGGCTGGCTGCCGAGGCTGGAGCGCGCCGCCGCCGCGCGTTGAGATTCCCGAGCCGTCGCCGCGCCTTGGAGCCATGCAGCATGTGGCGGATCGTCCCAGGTGGTGGGCTGTCAGGACGGGGATCAAAGAGCAGAGGAGCGGACCTCACACACACACACATTTACACACCCGGGTGTGTCACTTCCACCTGTTTAACAGTCAGCACACTCGCTCGCAGAAAAAAAAACCTGCAGTGAGTCACAGAGTGACACAGTTATCTGAGGAGCCTGTCTACAGCGACGCGTCGCATTTACACAAACACGCTTTAAAAGTGCTAAAAATGTGCTGCCGACTGGCATAAATGCTTCTTCCGGTGGTTTTTGTGAGTCTTTTCTCGCAGCACAAACATTTACTCTGAGGCAGAGAGGCTCAGAGCGCCGAGATCCGCTCTGCTTGAGTTGTTGAAGAGGGACTCTCAAAAAATACACACCAGAGACGAGCGCACACAAATTCCAGGAGAGGGTAAATCTATTACAGGCTGCTGCGTGTGTGTGTGTGTGTGTGTGTGTGTGTGTGTGTGTGTGTGTGTGTGTGAGAGAGAGAGAGAGAGAACAACAGGAAGAGGAGCTAAGAGGACAAGAGGAAGAAGGGCAGAGGGTGTGCACCACAGAAGAAGAAGAAGAAGAGGGATGGGGGAGGAAGAGGTTGTGAACAGAATAAAGAGCAGAGGAGGGAGATGCCGGTTCATAAATGCTTCATGGAGGCTGAAAGGCGGCCTTTGACTGAGCGAAGACCTCCCCCTCCCCAACCTGTTTCTGTCAACACATCCAGCCTCTGGAACAACAGAGCAGCAGCTACGGTGGTCCTGATGGGTCAAATCGACCTCACATGTCAGCTTTTACTTAAAATCATTCCCAAATGCAGCGCAAAGATTCACCTTCACTTCTTCCACATTTTACTGCAAACTTTAACTTATAAAACCATAAAAACAGGTTTTAATATTAAATCCTTAATACTGATTTAAAAAATCATGTAAAATAACATTAAAATGACGAATCTCATGGCGTTGAAGCTTAACAGATAATATTGAAAAAATAGTCATTTTTAACACATTAGCATCAAATAATTACCAGTATCAGTAATTTAAATTAATCATGCTAATAGCTGTTCATTTTGAAGAAAGATCAACACGAGGTGAGCCGCTCACATCAGATCTGACATTTCAAAAGTAGATTTGCTTAATGGAAAAACGACAAATAAGAAAAAACAAAAAATTGATTAAAACATTCGGCGTTTTATTTTGGCCAAATCCAAACTGCAGTGGAAAAACTTTTTAGTATCACGAGTCACATGAAACCATGAAGAAGAAAACGACAGGAAGTGGTAGCAGGACGATGGAGCAGCGTGTTTATCAATGACTTATTAAACTTATTCACATGATTCTAATTGTGTTTCTCATTTAATGGAAACAATGCAACTGTAAAATAGTGTATTTTGTGCACATTTATAACATTTACAACAGAAACAGCAAATGGTTCCTTAACATTTCCTGCAGCTTTAAGATGCATCTCACCTCCAAAACACCTGAACGAAGGAACGACAGAACGAAGGAACGACAGAACGAACGACAGAAAGAAGGAACGACAGGACGAAGGAACGACGGAAGGAAGGAAGGAAGGAACGAACGACAGAAAGAAGGAACGACAGGACAAACGACAGGACGAAGGAACGACAGGACGAAGGAACGACGGAAGGAAGAAAGGAAGGAACGAACGACAGAAAGAAGGAACGACAGGACAAACGACAGGACGAAGGAACGACAGGACGAAGGAACGACGGAAGGAAGGAAGGAAGGAACGAACGACAGAAAGAAGGAACGACAGGACAAACGACAGGACGAAGGAACGACAGGACGAAGGAACGACGGAAGGAAGAAAGGAAGGAACGAACGACAGAACGAAGGAACGACAGGACGAAGGAACGACGGAAGGAAGAAAGGAAGGAACGAACGACAGAACGAAGGAACGACAGGACGAAGGAACGACAGGACGAACGACAGAACAAAGGAACGACAGGACGAAGGAACGACAGGACGAAGGAACGACGGAAGGAAGGAACGAACGACAGAACGAAGGAACGGTTCGTTACCACCAGAGCTGAATGACTGCTGATGAGGTGATTCAGGGTTTGTTGGACTTGAACAAGCTGCTACACGAAGTGAATTCTTTGTTGTTTTCATCGTAAAGAAATTAAATACAAGTATTTACGGAGCAGAAAATAGCTTTCTGAGTTTCCTCTGCAGGCGCCGTCAGGCTTGGCTTTTATCATCACCTTCACAGGTGTCGCCACTGAAGAGGATAAAGCTAAAAAAGAACAACATGCTCATGCAAAGGAGACAAATCAGAAAGCACTGCGCATGAATGATGTGCAGCCGCCTTTTATTTTGTCTTTTACCGACCCGAGGTGACCAAATGAAATGCAAACCTGCTATTTATACTCTGATGAGAAGCTGCACTTCCACACTGAGATAAAGAGGCAGACTTTCACAGGGCAATGCCCCTTCTAAGCAGAGATGGCAGTTTCATGGTCAGCTAATCTTGTTCCAGGATTACCATCTGCAGCGCAAATCAAAGAAAAGCAGCCAACACCGAAAGCGACAGAGGCAGAATCGAGTCAAACCGTGTCATTCCGAGAAGCAAAGCAGCAAATGTCAGAAGCTTTTTGCTCCCAGGAAACCAAATCCTGAACAAAGTAAAGCTGGAGTGTGCTCAGCATCAGATTCTGACAAGAAGATGGCGAAGCCTGAGAGGACAATCATGTGCCTTCTTGGTGGACACTTCACAGCCTGACCGACGTTCCCATCAGAAAGTATCAGAACAGGTTCTGCTCACGTCTTCTGGGTGTCAGCTTCCACTGGGTTCTGCTGAAAATAAGAAAAGACAAACTGTACGCAGTCGGTTCCTCCAGTGTGACTGAGGCTGAAAGTCCCAGCAGAGTTCTGAGGAAACGAGCCGATCCGTCAGAGACCAAGTTAAACTTTAAGTTCGAAAAGAACCAAAAACACCCAGAAGAACTTTACTCAGAAATCCAGTTACCAAACTTTGGGTTTGGGAGATTTAATTTGTTTTCCAATAAACTCGTTGGGTTTCAGTTTATTTGGACGTTGAATTCAAGTCAAACCTACAATAAAATTAAATATCAGAGTCAGGCAGTTTTACAGTTTTAGCAATGAGAATAAAGTTTTAATATTAGGAGAATGAAAAATATAAAATATGAAAAATAAAAAAGTAAATATCCAGGCCTTTTCTCATTGAAACAACTTTATTTCTTTATGTTTTTCTGGTCTTTATTCTGCTAATATTTTCATAACTAACATTCTCATAATGCTCTATTATACGACTCACAAAACGGATGATTGAAATAAAAAACTGTTTTTGAAAATATTTCCTATCATTTGTAATTTGTTTTCATAGTTAATTCATGAAAGACAAAAATAACTTTTAAATCCAGAGAATCGTTTCTTCTTCTGCATTTTCTGGTTGAATATTTCTAGAAATTCAGATTTTTTTTATTGATAATACCATCAGATTTTCATCTCTACATATTCTTTATAACCTTCCCTGACCACTGGAAACCATTTACTTCATGGTTTTTGCCTTAAAACATTTAAAATCAGCAGAAAACAGCCAATAAAACCAGGTGAGAAGTGGATAAGAAGCTGATGAACATCCCAGATCCCTGCGCTGATGTGTGGAACATAAATAGGTTATGATCACGTATTCAGAACGTCGCCGTGCAAAACGCTAAATCACTCCACACTGAATCCTCATTTCAGGCTGAGAGGAGAAAAGGAAAAACGTTTACAGGTTATAAAGGCCGACCTGCATGCTCTGATAACAGCCCTTTTGTTTCCTTTGTGCTGAAATAGGATGAACTCCTGCTGAAAATGATGCGGCTGAAATTGTGAAAAATCTGCTCCGAGGTAGCAATTCAAGCCGGCAGTTTAAGTGGCGATAAGTAATTGGTGTTTAGTTAAAAAAAACAGAACGAGAAAGAGAAACGCGCTCCGGATGCGTCCAGAGAATAAAACATTTCCAGCAGCTTCAGTCTTAAAGATGGAAATAATCAGAAACTCTTCAGTTTATCGCTCTGCAGTCATTTACCTCAGAATAAGACAGAATAATAATCCATATTCATGATGATGCAATAAAAACTGGAGCACAAGTTTGAATTTACAGACAATTACAGACACTTCCACTAATATTCATTTAAATCTACTTCAGAGTCCAAACTAAACCGGCTCTGAATCTTCCAGGTACAATCGGTACGGTTCATTTAAATCACTTTGTCTTTAGGATGTTTCAGATTAATTCATGGACTTTCTTCACAGTGAAGCCCGGAAACGTTTCATTTTCCTGCTAAACGTCGAGCTGTCCAGGTTTCTGGTGAACTTTAAGGATTTTTTTAACTCGTCTACTTTGTGCAGGAAAGCAGCCCCACATCATGATGCTGCCAACACGGCTGGCAGGACGGTCAAAGTTCAGGTCTTATGTAAGTTTCTGAGATGCTAATCAGTTCCTACTGTTGTAAACACCTTGTTGCCATGGTTACGCATTATATTAACTGTCCCAACATAAAAAAAACAGGCAAAAATCCTCCCAGAGGGAATAATTGTTCAAATAACAGAAAAATAAATAAATAAAAGATTTACATGAATTATTAAGAAAACAAATGGCTGAACTTAAAATAAAAACTTTCCTCTGATGTTTTTGCATCTCTTACGGTTGCTGCTAATCCAACAGATTAATAATCTCTGTTACTGATGCAGATTTTCATTGAGATTGTCCTGGAAGTAAAAACTTTTCTCAAAACGAGGCTGCAATTATTCAGGCTGAGTTTATCTACAGGAAATTTAGAAGCCAGTAAGTGTTGGAAATCTTTGCCTCTGATTTATTAGAGTAATATTTGCAGGTCTGAGGGGATGAAATTATCCTGTATCCATAGTTTGAAAAATTTACATAATTTCTTATTTCTAAGTGTTAAAATCTTCTTTTTCTTATTACAGCTGCAGGTTTGAGTCTGCTGAGGCTGAATCAGCACATGGGGAAAAGCCCTGCAGGTCCAGAGGAAGGGGAGGGGGGTATTAAATGTGGGGGAAGTGCCCAGGCCCGGCGGCACCGGGGGGCATTAGGGGCCGTGGCCCCCTGGACTGGACACTGTTTTGTTATTTTTACCTGACATTTGCTAACTTCAGTTATTGCTCCAGTAGAGGCTTCTGTGGCTCTGCCTTCTATCTCCCAGTGACTCTGTTCAGCCGTTACGAAAGTTAAATCCATCGTTAACGTGTCGTAACGTGTTTTTCCGAGCCGCCTTTAAACGCTACATGAGCGCTCAGATGGTTTTAAACCTGCTGCTGCTGTGCAGAACTTTGCAGTTTTTCCCCCTAAATTAACAAACTGAGCTGATTAATGCAGATAAATGATGACTAGCTAATGATAATATATCACGCTAAGCCTGTTAGCTACTAATTGTCTGCAGCTCTGAAGAGACCTCTGCACTGAACCCTGTTGAATCTGGTGGTTATTCCACCAAATATTCATTTCTGAACCTCCTGAGTTCAAACATCAGTGTTGTTGCTTCTAAATGAATATTAACTTCTTTTCTTTGCATTGTTTGAGGTCTAAACGCTCTGCATCTTTCTGTTATTTTGACCATTTCTTATTTTCTGCTAATAAATATTAAACGTTTGCTTGTTGTCAGTAGTTCATAGAGTAAAATGTTCATTTTACTTAAACATAAAGAGTAAAACCAGAAAAACTGAACATTTTGGTCTAATTTTTTTGCTGTATGTTCATTAGTGAGTTTTACTGCTTAAATTCACTTGAGTAACTTTTTGGGGAAAAAGTATTTATAAAAGTAGTTTGACTGAACTTGACTTTAAATAAATAGACATCAGAGATCGGAAACCTTCAATTTCTGCAACATGTGAGCTAAAGTTTATGCAAATTTGAACATAATTACTCCAAATTTTATAGACGTCACTGTTTATTTTGTAGTAATAAACATGGTTATTTTTATCTGAACAGTTACATTATGGTTTATTTAGTTATAATACAGTAAAACTTTGTTTATTCTGTCCCTCCACAATAAACTCTGGAGGCTGTTAGCGCTGTTAGCACCCGAGGCCGGGTGCTAACAGCGCTAACAGCCTCCGGGTGGCGCCGGTTGTGTCCCTCCCCGCTCGGCGTCCGGCCCCTGAATGTGTGTAATTTGTGAGTGACAGCGAATGACGGGGAGCGCAGTCCGGATCTGACAGAGCAATAAATTAGAGATTTACCGATGGAGAAACACAGAGCGGATGAGTGGAAGGCTTCAAACAATGGCGCCTCTCTGACGGGCGTTTGGCCGACGTTCTAATCCTGTTAACGCGGGACTCGGTCCAACTCACAGCACTTCACAAATCTATGCAATCCACTGGTTACTTTGGCGAGGAAGCACCAGCCCCCCCACCGCAGAGACAACAAGAGGCGTTTTTCTGGGAACCAAAGCCAACGTCTGGATGACCCAAAGTGCTCCACAAAGCATCTTCACTCATAACCAAGCAGCAATCTCCCCGTCGCTGAGCCATGCAGCAGCAGAAACCGGAAAAAACCCAGATGAGCTGAAAATCCACACAGAAAAAAAAGCTCCCATTAAAACCCACCTGCAGCTGCTCTGTAATTGGGCCTGGGTAGCGACTCAAAAAGCCAACGTCTAGTTAAGGCAATATAATTGGCTGCTCTGCTTTAGGAAAGAATGAAATAAATCAGTCCCCCGTCTCAGGTCGGCCCCGTCTCAACCGAATCCATTAGAGCAGATAATTGTTTTGGACGGAGCGGCGTTCGCTCAGCGTTGCCATAGCGGAGCGGGGGGAGGCGGTTGGACGCGGAACCGGAGCCGATCGGGAATCAGAGGCTCTATTCTCTGCCTGAGTGTTTATCTGGAATCATGGCTGCAGTTTTCACCAGATTCCTGTTTTCATCTCCTTCTATACATCAGAACGACATTTAAGTCAAAGGCAGCAGGACGGCGTTCAGACCAACAGATTACTGTGCAACATTTCTGTCAAACGTTTGAGGTTCAGTCTGAGATTATTTCATCTGTTGGTTTGTTTCTGCAGGTTTTAACAACAAATTAACTCAAACATCTGATGGCTGGTTGGAAAAGAAAGCAAAATTAAGGATGTCTATTTGTGATAAACTCAAACAAACTGAACAATATTAACCTCAATTTATAAAGAGCAAACCTGAAATATTTTTTAAAAATTGTAGCTTGGGAGGATGAAACCCCGAGATCAGAAATTAGGAATAACAGTAATATTAGCTTCTGCACTGATATGTTTCCACTGTGTGTGTTAAACATGTGAGGCGTATTTGGTGTCTGAAGTATTTATGGTTTTCAGCTTTTCGTGGTTCCAATCCTCTTTGATTCACTTTGAAATCCTTCCTCAGGAATTCAAATCAAACTGTTTTCTCATCTGTTTCTTCTTTCTGTGTGTTTTCAGCTGCTGCATCAGAAACAGCAACATTCTAAATATTCCTCAACTTTGCAATAAGTTTTTACTTTAGGTAGATTTTGGCTTTTCCAAAAAAGAGTTAAAGTGCTAAAGAGGAGATGGAGTTCAGGCGTGGCGAACGTTTACCTCACGTTTCTGATCCGATGTTTCCACTGTTACGTTAAAATCACGTTTCTTTCTCTGTTTTAAGAATTGCTTGTTTGAAAAGCATCAAACGTCCAGCTGTCCCTGCAGGAGTCCCACTGGGATCCGTCCCAGGACCTCTGCTTGGTTTGAAATTATGTTTGTACTGTAATTTCTCAATATGAAATTAGTACTAAAAGTTCTGATGTTCTAGTTTTAACAGCAGGAAAACAACCAGAGCTCATTTTTGGTCTAATTTTGATTATCTTTATGTTTTTATTTCTCTTTATTGTTGACCTTTTCATTTCTCAACCACTGGAGTTTCACTGCCCAGCTCTCCGGTTTGCCTCGTTGTTTTCAAAACAACATGGTGGAGAAAATATAATCTGTGAAATTAATACTGTCTGTAGCTCCGCCCACAGCCTTCACGTCATAACCTGTGATGATCTCTAAAGCCTGTCCAGTCTTATCAACTGGACAATAAATGTCATTTTAAGGCCCTGATGACACAACCTGACATGTCTGCTTAGTAAAATATGTTGATATTATTCCAAACATTCTCCAAAAATCTTAAAAATCGACTTCCTGCAATTTAGATTTTGCAGTTTCACATTAATTCCTGTAAAACTTTTTTCTCTTCTGCTGTAAAACATTCGTCACCTGCTTGTTACCTGCAGGCTGGATCTGCAGCATCCTGATATTCCCTCCATGATGTATTTGCTTTCCATGTGGCTTGCAGTTAATTTTTCATACTTCCATATTTCTGAATTATTTCCAGGTCACGCTGTGCACAAAGAATTTGGTGCAGAAAAGAGCCACTTAATGAAGACATTAAACTTATTGTGTGTGTCTCAGCAGCTCATGTGGGCTATGGTGCATCATTAAGATAAATGACATATCACATCCTCTGCCAAAACCCCGACACACACACACACACACACACACAGCAACACACCCGTCATGGAGCTTAAGGTTGTGTTTTAGCAAGAGGACCATTTTCTGTTTACCCCTCTGGCTCTCCTTGTCTCATTCTCTCTTTATCTCTCCCTGCATCTCTGTCTCTCTTTCAGCACAAAATGGCAAATTGCTCCATTTCTCACTCACTCCTCTTTCCTCCACCGCTCATCCAGTCATCTGGTTATTAACTCCAAACACATTAAACCAACACAAGTGCCACCAATATTCCCTGGCCTCTCCTCGTCGGCATAGACACACACATATACACAACAGACCTGGGATTTTACCAACAACAACGAAAAGCAGCTTCATGTTGGACCCAATTAACACTTTGGAACCAAACCGGAAAATCTGGGAGATTATTCAAAGTAACGAAGCTCACGTCCAAATCAACTCGCGCAGTTTATTAATTTTGGCTTCTAACTAACCTAAACAGGCTTAAAGAGATCAGTTAAAGTTTGTGTTTTTGGAAGCAAAGCAGCGATCCGGATATTTCTGGGTTTTAGGGAGACGACTGGCGTTTGCTGCAGGAATTTGGTTTTCCAGGCTCTCAGACACCAGATGACAAAATTAATAATGAGTGGAGGATTACACCGATCCACTGATAACCACTTAGTGGTTTGATGAGAAAAACTGTAGTTTAGCCAAAGCTTTCAGTGGGAATTAAATCCTTTAATTAATCATTTATTTACTCCTCTTCATCCAGCGTTGGTCCAGATCTGATTTAAAGTTATACTTTGCAGTTTGAGAAAACAAAGAATTTCCTCAATAAGCAGCAAATCCATTACATGTATCTAATATAATGTAGCAGAGCAGCTAGTGCAGAAAATAAAAACGTATTTTCACTTCCTTATCCAGAAGTTTAGAAAAACATCTGGAACTTCAACATTAATGAGGTTGAGAAGGAAAACTGAACTCATGATGAGGCGCTTCTTAAAGAGAAACTTTATCAGCGCTAATCGCAGCTGCTGGGAATTTGCTCTGATAGGAAGGAGAATTCAGTCGTTTTCTCGTTTCTCAGCTGCTTTTCTTTCGGTTTTAAACGCTTCAGACTTTCCACTTTATTACACATACCAGTAATCATGGACAGATCTGCTGTGATCTACTTTTATGAGCAGAATACCTTGGTTTGTACCAACATCTGGTAATAATTTCGTGTCAAATTAAAACATATTTTCGTAGAGAAACATGTTTAACACTTTATCCAATGGATTAGAGTGATTTCACACTGATGTAACTGGTGAAAACTTCAAATATATAACAATTTTAACACATTTTTATGGTGTTTTGGCTCTATAAAAACATAACGGTACAAACAGAAATCAGGCAATCATCACTGGATCAGGTCAGACCTTATTCAAACTCAGTTTCATACAAACAAACCTCCAAATGTTTCCGTTAAGCATTCAGCCAGATAAAACATGATTTAACTCATTCTACCAGGAGGACATCCGTCATGTTGAGTTAAAGTTTTTTCTGATTCTTCATTTTCTGAAAGGTTTTTACAGCTGGTCTTCCCATCCAAAACGTTTCGCCTTATACACAGGAGTCAAACTCCAGGCCTCCAGTCGCTGTCCTGCAGTTTTTAGATGTGCCACAGGTACAAAAGACTGGAATGAAACGGCTTAATGACCTCCTCCGTGTGTGGATCAGTTCTCCAGAGCTCTGCTAATGACCTAATTATTTTATTCAGGTGGTGCAGCAGGGGCTCATCTAAAAGTTGCAGGACAGCGGGCCTCGAGGACTGGAGTTTGAGACCCCTGAGTCTATATTTATCAAAAATTTACTTTCCATTTTTTATTTGTCACTCTCAATATCCACGTATGCTTAGGAAAATGTAAATAAATTTAATGCAATTATATTAAAGTTAAAAGGTAAAACAAAACCTGAGTTATTCAAGTAATTAATATAAGAAACTTGTATGAACATCTGTGCATCATCAGCATAGAGGTAGAAACATAAAACAGGAGAACTGAACCCTGTGGAACTCCACGGCCAATTCAAACTAATGTTATGTTTAATAATGTTTTTTCTTCAGCTGTGTGTGTTTTTAAATTACATTTAGCTTTAAATTTTCTCCCTTCTGTTCCTGTCAGTAAAAATGAAGATGCTCAAACACAAACTAAAAATTATTTGTGTGTAAAAACAAAATTAAGTGGAGGACTTAATGTCTATTAATCTAATTTATTACATTTCTGACTTTCTGACTTGTAAATAAAAAAACAATCTTGCATTAAAACTTGACAAGTATTAAATATTTTTCTTTAATGCTTCATTGGAAAATACGTTAAGGTTTCATCTTTCTAACACCTGCAGCGCAGCCTCGACTTTCACACCTTAAAGCGACCAAAACGATGAACTATTTAATACGAAGATTTATGATGAATCATTTATAAGCTCGATACTAACAAAGTTTCAGAAAAATCTTCAAAATAACAAGAGAAATCCAGAGAAACTCGTTGGAAAACAGTTTTCTTCACTGCTGCCTGATGGAAGAAAACAACATTTTCAGGTATAAAAACGACAAGCGCATAGAGACACATCTAAGTGATTTTTAAGGTTTGACACGATTATTTTCTTGGATGAAGCCTTCGCAGTTCCTGGAGAGATGTGAGCCGGCATTACAGAAACAATAACTCTTCCATTCACATCAAATCTCTTGTTTATATTAAGTTAGATTATATCAGATTAACTTCTGCTCGCAGAACGAAATCAGAAAAGCAGCGCTGTCATTTTCAAATCCAGCTCACAACACTAATTTCCCAGAATTTAACGAGGATTTATTTTGTTTTCCCACGATCCGGTCCAGGCGTCCTCAGAGAGACTTTATCACGTCGCGTTTGTTTCATCCGTTTGCTGCTCAGGTTCCTTTCAGGAATGACAGAAAAGGCGACTAATGAGGATGCAGACAGAACCGACACTAACGAGCTCGCACCGATCCGAGCTGCTACTTTACCACGAAACAGAGACTGTGGGTCAGCGTGAGGCGAACCAGGAGGGCTCATTTGCCCCAAATGTTTTTTCCGCCCAGCACTGTGGCTAAATTAAAGTAAACAGAGCGGAGCCGGAGAGGCCACAGTTGAAATTTCAGCAGAGAGGCGGAGGCAGATGAGGCCAAACGGCTTACCTAACCAGCAGAAAGCAGCAGCAGAGAATAACAAGGCCAGAAGAGCTCAATCAAAACACTTCCTCTCAACGCCTTCACCTCTCAGCAGAGAAAAGATGAGGCGCAGAGACACAGAGAATGTCATTTTGAGCAGAAGAATGAAAAGCATGATATGTGGCTCCCCACCGACGACGCAATGCTCTTGACTCATCAGCCATAAAAACAACTCATTTCAAGGGTGCTGAAGACTGAGCAGGAGATTTGATGGAGCTGAAGGATGGGAGGGAAGAGGCTCAACCCGGGGAGGCGGGGCCATCCGAAGGCCAGAACAAACATCCAGGGAACACGACGAGTCGGACTGGCGTTGGCTCAAATGACTCAGAGGAAGCCAGAAAATAAATCAATCAGTCGTGAGGAGCAAAGGGAGCGTCTTTAGGAAAGAGGAAACTAGATCCAGTTTGGAGCATCTTTTGAGTTTTACTGGTTCTGTGTTTCCATTAACCATCGAAACATGAAGATTCAAAAAAAAATTCACTCAATTCAGAAACAACAAGTTTCTGTCCCAGGATGAGGAGGAGTTTCAGTCGTATCCAAACACTTTCTGTGAGTCACATGATCAACAACCGGATGTTACTACTGCCGGAAACGCTGAAGAAGACAACAGGAAGTGGTGGGAGGATGATGGTTTGGTTTTTTCGGACAATGTGCCGCCGGCTCCATCAGAGCTCTCACAGCATCACAGTTTAGAAAAGGTTGTTAAAATTTCCCACAATGTAGGCGGGGCTTGTCACTCCAACGTCTCCTCTGATTGGCTGAATTATGATAAGAACAGTCTACATCTATCTCTGCTGTGTTTTTAATGACTTATTGCATCAACAAACTTATTCTCATGTGATTTTAATGTCATTTCTTGTTCAATAGAATCACTGGAATTATGATATTTAGTTTTTTCGCCGTTGGCAGAACATAAAGGGAAACTCAGCTGCTGGTAAAAACTAGTGAACCTGGATTATCTGACAGGATCTGAACACCTGTCGGTTGGGTTTGATCACTTTTTACCGTCTTCCTCCTGCAGAACGTCGAGCTTTACAAGCACAGGAGGAATGGAGAAAATCTTACATCAACGCCTTTAGGATTCCTGGGAGTTTTTCAAAGCAGGACTTGTTTTTTTCCATTTTCTATTAAAACTGAAGGAAACTTTTGCTTTGCTTCTCCCAAGGTAATCGTGGAATTTCATGTGCTTAATATCTTGCCTCATTTTAAAATGTATTTCCCGTCTTATTCTTATGTTTGTCTCTACGACTTGTGAGCATCTCACAGATAATTATTGCAAATTTAAGCTGAGAAAACTCCTGAAACTGTTTCAGGCTAAAAAACGCCAAAATGAAATAAATAAATGATCTCTGGAGCTAATCATCAATGATTGATAAATGACAACAATCTCCACAAAAGAATGTATTTACAAAAGATTTCTAGCCTGAACTGTTTTCTTTTCTGGACAAAACCTAGAAATTACGGAGTTGCAAACGTCCCATAATTTATTGCTCAAATCTAAAGTTACTTTATTTTCACAACTGATAACCACATGTTAAAAAGTTTATTCATCAATTATTTATAGCTTATTTGAACTATGATGCGTATAAATAAATTTGTAATTATTTATTATTTATTAGAAAATGACATATTTGGCCCTCCGTAGCCATTGACCTCTTTTACCTTAAATTAAGTAAAAATCAAATTGGAAAACAGTTTTAATAATTTTTCGGTCATTTTTAAGCCATTTCCAGAAAGTGAGTGAAAAATCAAATGATTCATCAACCATTCATAAGAATCGTGTAAGAAATTAATCTCTGGATATTTAGCATCCAACTTTATCCCTCATATACTTAGATTTTTAAACTGATTCTGCAAAAAAAAAAGCAACTAGGAAAGTTTAAACACCAGAAACAAAAGAAGCCATGCAGGTTAGAGGTGAATAAACACGATGCTTTATGAAGAGTCGAGTCAGAAATGGGAAGTAAAAGCTGCTTGTCTTCCTGATTAATCTGGTTAGCAGTTGGACGGAGGCGTCACGTCTCTCCTCCTGTCAGTCTCTCCTCCCACTCCCCGTGTCTCATCACAAGTGTCATCAGCACCCACTCTGCCTGACGCGTGTTAATATGGCAACACCATTGTCTGCCCATTTGTTGCTGCCGTCTCTATTGTTTGCTCTCACACTTGACAAATTCATCAAAGGGAAAAAGAGAGAAAGGGAATGGGAGGGAAAATAGCAGCAAATCACGCCGTTTTCGCACAATTGACTCTGCAAGTCTGTCAGGGTGCGTCTTTGTCTTCAAATGGTCCACAAAATATGAGCTGGCTTGTGTAATTTTGCACGTATATGATGTGTTCAGCCATTAACCATCCTGGAATTGGCTCTTAAACAGCAGCCACTGAGCATCCATGAAGTGAAAGTGGTTCTGCGTCACGTTTGGATGGAAACGCTGTTTTCCCTTCAGAACCAGCAGTAAGAAGCGGTGTGTGTGTGTGTGTGTGTGTGTGTGTGTGTGTGTACCTTTGCTCTGTGGAGGGTTCTGGCTGCGGTCCCGGAGGATGTTGATCTGGTAAACGGCGCCGTACGGCTCAAACAGCTCCTTCAGCTCCTTCTCCGACCAGGAGCGCGGGATCTGACCCACAAACATCTTGATGGCATCCGGGTCCGGCTGGTCCGAATGCTCCAGCGCCCCGTTCATCTTCCCGGCCGTGCCGTTACTGTCGGACAAGCAGAGACACACAACGTTACGTCCCAGAATGCAACAGCTACAACATCAGGATCCTCCATGACGGCTAGAAGCGCCAGAAGCTTCTGAGCCAAAACAAAACACAGAAAAGGATCACAGAGCAGATCTGAATGAATCTGTGCTTTTAGCTACAGAGCGATATTAGGTACAGACTGAGATGAAGTCAGAATATTGGTAAAATAAAGTTGCAATGTTACCAAACCAAAGGTGACAAAAATGCAAAGTTTTGATAGTTATCAATGTCTGAAGTGTAACAGACTCAGTCGTTTCAAAGTCCTTGATTTGATGCTGATGTCTAATAAAGTATTTTCTTATTTGTAAAACCAATACCAAAGCATAACTTTCACATTTTAATTTTTAATCATTATATTTGCGTAGAACTTCTCATAAAATGACTTTATTACGACCTTTAACTGGAGATATTATGACTTTACTCTCCTATCATGACAAATTTATGCCGAATCCCTAAAACGCCATTCTGGTATCGTCACAAATTTATTCTTAAATTATTCCTATTTATATCAATAGAAAACTACTAAAAGAAACAAATGATCTAAATGATCTGGAAGAAGAAATTAGATCTGGAAAAAAAAAGCCTTTAGCACCAGAATTTTTTATTTTTAATCTTTTTCAGAGAAACCGCCGACCACATATGAAGCAATTAAACAAAAAGCCACAGTTCCTACAGAAATAAAGCAGAGCAGAAGGGAGGGACCAGTGGTGGACTCCTGGGGTCAGAAAGCAGCTCCTCAAATTTACATAAGTTTTTGGTTTAAGTGGTAAAAACTCGGACTGCAGAATGAGAAGCTTGGTTTCAGTTTCGCTTCAGTCCGACCAGCTAACGGCTCCTTTCAGTCCCTATCAGAGCCGTCCCACATCGCTTCAGGTCAAACAGAAAGAATTAGATCAATTACCTGCCGGCTCCCTGCAGTGATTTTAAATACCGAAGCAGATCTGAGAAATGCTTCAAACTCCCACACGGTTAAAACAGAGAAAATCCTCAGGACGAAGATCTTCTGTCCTGAACCTTGGAGATCATTTGTTCTCAGGAATCTTAGAAAATGCCAAATATCTCAAATCTGGAGAACAAATCCAACAGTTTCATTTGGAGTGAAAAAGCCTCTTCACACCATAACAGGGACAGAACCAAACTAATAAAACTCTCGGGTTCCTTCGCGGCTCCACACTGCCGGGCGAGGCGGCTTTCAATTCCGCTTTTACTGCCCGATATCCCTGAAACCGGCAATTTCTACACTCACTGACCTGACATCAGCAAACTGACTTCACTCCGATGCTAAACGTGATTTCTGCAGGCTGCAGGCGGTGCAGCGACGGATCTTCAGAGTCAATAACTCCAGTTTCATTCCTCAACCGCCAACAAAGCCACAATACAAACCTTCACCATTTCTTCTGCTGTTTCTCCATAAAAACATACGAACCGCAGAGAGAAGTGGAGATGCTTCATGAATGCACTCACAGGCCACTTTAATAGGTACACACATTCAGTTGCTTGTTAATGCAAACCATAAATCAGCCAATCACATGGCAGCAGCTGGCTGCAGCAAGGCATGTAGAAATGCTGAGTCTGGTTTGTTTTAGTATTTCACAACCAGCCGACCTGCTGGTAGATGAGCCACAGCAGCAGGAGACACTGACCGTCTTTCCTGTCAGCTGCAAACAGGAAACTGAGGCTACAAGTCGACCAGAACCCGACGACAACAGTTTGGACAAACATTTCACTAAAGAATTTGGTGAAAACTACGGATCATGGATTGGACTGTTATCCTGGATTAGCTTAGCTTCTTGGCCATCGTTTAAACCCCACAGCCCAGCAGAGTGTTGTTGCTAACATCTCCAATCTTTGACAACCAGAGCGGACTCGTCTTTTCATGACGTCTTCCAGCAGGATGATGGATGTGAAATGAGGGACGACGAACAACATCGAAAGAAAAAAACTTTTCGCCACTTGGTGTGAACCCAAGAGCCATTTTTTGTGTCACTAGCTTGACGTTTCACACGAATGAATTTCTCTGGTCACTTGCTTAGAGGAGGGTAAACATGGCCTAAAGCACCTAAAGCACTAGGCCACCAAGCTCAGATCCTGGTTTCCTGAACACAAAAACAAGCTTCATGTTCTCCATTGTCAATAGATATTGATCCAATAGAGCAGAGATTGGTTTGACATCAGTGATTTGTAGATGTTGTGTCAATGCAAACTGAAATCTCTGGGGAACAAACACAAACCTTGTTCAAGGTTTAAGAAATGGAATCCAACCAAATACAACATTTTCAAATTGCACACCTGAGCTGTCAGGTGACCAAATCAGGGAGTTCAGCCTTTTACACCTCACTAGTAATAGTTTAGACCTCTGGTTCTCCTACCAGAGTATCTTCTGGTTCTGATGACCTCAGGGCTTCATGGCAGCCATGTTGGTGGGTTTGGGTATATGGGGGATTTGGGCACAGCAGATACTTCCATGCCCCATCACTCCAGCTGCATTTCCACATCAGGGATGCATAGAAAATCCAGGTGAAGTGCTTTCACCCTTCTCCAGTACACACTAACAACACTTATCTTCACAAAACACACTTGTCCGTCCATGAGTCTGGAATGCTAACGCGAGCCGGTCCCCTTTGTTCAGATGTGTAAAGACGAAGAAAGACTCTCGGTACCGAGGCCTGATGGACTGCAGAAGGCAACAGAGCATGCACCAGGAAAGAGACTCAAATGGCTGCAAACACACACACAGAAACACACAGCCATCAAAGTCTGTGGTCTGTTTAAAATGGCAACGAACCAATTTGATGAAACCAAGTCAATAGCCATGTTGCTTTATTGCTCTACTTTCCCTTTTGTTATTCTGGGCATTAGAGAGGAATTGCATTATCTTAAGAGGGAAAAGCAAAGCCAAATCCCAGGCTTGGCCCGCTGACAACACTAATGCCACATTATAAAGCTTAGCAGGAGTAACAGAGTGAGAATGAAGAAAGAAAGCGGGGAAAAGTAAAGAGAGATATAAAGAAAGACTGGGTGGGAAGGAAAGAAAAACACATCCAGACCTTTGAACGCGGGCCATCCATCTTTTGCAGAAAGAGCCGAGGCGCTCGGCAGAATCGCCCCATTCCTTAAACGACCTAAAGGACATGTCAAATAAAAACGCCAAGACCGGGGAGGGGAGTCAACGAGCCAAACCCGAGCTAACTGTCCTCAGGGCAATAACCGCTACCCACTAAGCTGTCCGATAAATCGTACAGGCCCCGGCGCGGAGGGAGCCGCCGGGTTGTGGCTGATGGGAGAGGAAAGGAGAGAAGGGAGGAAGGAAGGAAGGAGGAAGGGAAGGAACGAAATGGTCGCAAACTGTCGCTGCGTCCCGATCAGAAGCTGATGTTCCCAAAAGACGACTGGACCTTAGGAGCGCCGGCGGTTGCCGAGTTCAGACCGCAGAACATCATCCCTTCACCCTCTGACACACACAGCTGATGTTTCAGGAACGTAAGAGGAGACAATCCCTCTTTGTTGGCTGTTTGTGAGGCTTGCGGGGACCGAGCGAGTCCGAGGGGCCACAACACAATAGCCAGTGTCAGAGGAGCGCCTTCCTCGTCCAGGACACTGGACAACATTCACTCTGCCTGCGAACACAATAAATAGCTTCACGCCGCAAGCCGGAAGGCGTACGAATGCTCACAGAGCTATCTTGTCTAGATTGCATGCTCCATCTTCTCCCGAGGTGGTTGGAGTAGGCGACTCTTCCTAACTATGAAGGAATGAGCGCCCCTGTGGCCAAGAATGACAAGGTGTTATTGGAGGAGCTTTAGTGTGCGACTGCATGTTTGCGGAAATGTGTGAAGCTCAGCAGGAGAGTGTCCTGGGGCTCGGATTAAGTCGTTGAGTGGATCCACTGCTGCCATGGCTTCTCCATCACCCTCCCTTTTTCCCTCCTCTTCCCTACTTTTCTATCTCTCCCTCTCAATTTGAGCCAATTGTCTGCCTTAATGGCTTAAGTATTGCTTCCATCTCTCCAGTCTCCCTGCAGCATTGGGGCCACGGCTGAGGGCTGAGCTACACTCAGTGTGCTCGGTCACACTGTAAGGAAAGTGTCTGGATGGGTCTTTGAAGCAGCTGCTGAGGGCTGTTATTCCCACATCTGACGCATCAAACAGCAGGCTTGTTCAGCCGAGCTGAAGCTGCTCTCCACTGACCAGGAAACCTTTTGTTCCAGGCTCCTTAAAACAGCAACTCGGCAGCAATCCTCAGCAGTTTATACAGTGAGACACCTTCAGACTCACAAGTAATCTATGACTTTATTGGACCGGATTAGCAGGAGGAGCCAACAGGAGGTTGAAATAACCACTGAAAAATGTTCTATGACATCATGAATCCACTGAAAAACATAAATAAAGATATTTACATTCATATCAACCTGAATCTCTTTGGAAAGTCAACTGAAAAGAAATTAAACCTTTACATTTAAAGTGTTATTTGTTTATCTCTCAAGAGTTAATGACAAAACCCAAAATTCAGCTTCACTAAAGATCAAAAGTTTTCATAAGATATTAAATACAGAAATATTCTCTACAATCTCCTGAATTCTTCTGTGTTTTTTGTTGAGATTATCTAAGATATTGCTAAGAAAATGCAGCTTTGGAAGCTGAAATACCTCGGAGAAATGCTAACTGACATGCTACTGGCTGCTCAAGGCTGTGGATGTTAGCTTCTGTGCTAGCGCTAACACTGAGTGCATTAAGGCATATTAATGTATGTTTGGTGTTTGAACAATTAATCCTAAATGACTTTGGATTTATTTCACAATTCTCTCAAGGCTGCAGTTGTCTCTGCTTATATCTTTTCAGGTTTTCCTTCCACTTAACTTTCCGTTAATACGCTTAGACAATGCACTGTGAACAGCTGGCTTTTCAGTAATCACCTTTTAACCTGTTTTGTTGATAAAGATGCTTTTTCATGGTAGTTTTGTCAGCCATAATTGTCTAAATTAACAGAGCAGATAGTTGAAATAATAAATCAAAATGTGCCATTTCAAGCTGGATTACTGACATAAATGATCATAAACAGAATAATCACTGGTTTTATCTGCACAGTAAGGGTTTCATGACATAATCTACCAAATAATCTCAGTAAATTTTCTGAATTTCCATTCTGGTTCAACATCGAACTGGGAGTTTGTTGAGATGAACAGATCTGCGTTGATTCAGCTGCTTGGACTTTATTCTGATCCTCAGAAAAGCAGAAATCTGGATCCTACAAACCGCCAGGAGCTGCATGAGGAGTGAGGCGGATAAGCTTTCAACTTCTGGAGAGAAATCCAGACTAAAAGATAAATCCTTAAGTTACGCTGCTACTTTTTGACAAAGTCTGAAACAAAACAGTTAAAATATCTAAAAAGCCTTGATCTGGGGTACAGCAGTGTGTTTCTAGTCTGTAATCAGTTTTAATAATGAATGCATTTGGGGGTATTTTTTTAATCTTAGGTCTTATTTTGTAAATCTTTGATGTGTTTTCTGAAATTGAAAAACTGTGCAAATTATCCAACTTTGTGCAAATATTACAAACTTCAGTTCTTATTTACTTAATCTGTAAAAACTAGTTGCCAGGGCTCCATATTTATCACCTTGCTGGAAGCTCGCATGTTTTTTTTTGTTTAGATATTCTTCCCGTTGTCTGAGCTGTAAATATCTACTGGGAGACATTTTGAGCAGAATTTATGATGAAGTTTTCCAAGAACTGTCCTGCAATGACCTTCATGTAAAAATACAACCTTCATGTTGCCTAGAAGTGAATTTGGAGCGGAAATAAACCAAACAGAAGAAGAAAGTGTGACTGCAACAAGCAGCAGAGAGCCTTTACCAGCTGCGATCCCCTCTGCTGGCCTGGTTCACAGCTGGAGTCCGAAAGGCAGCAGGACAGAAATGTGCAGCATCCGCCAGCGGGGAAGAGACGGAGGCAGGTAAAAGCGTGCAGATGAGCCGGGGCGAGGAGTAAGCACAGCTCAGAGCTCAGCGTGCGGCGCCCCTCAGAAAGCAGCACACGTGCGTTTACACGGATCCCACATGCGTTCACGCACGAGCTGCAGTTCAGGCTGGCTGCGCTGATCCCCCGCCGCTTCTTCCTTCTGTTTCTGCTCGAAAGCACACATCCTCTCCGACTTCCTTAACCCTGCAACTGCAGCACGCTCAGACACACGACACACACACCCCGCCTCATGCACTGACACACGGCTCGGCGGCGGGCCGGGCCGCCGCATAGCGCCGCTCCTTGGCAGCATGTTGGTGGGGTGTGTAACAGGCCAACAGGGAATCTAATCTTGTTGACAAGCAGAGTGAGAAGCGCCAGCTCCCTCTCTGGAGGCACAGTGACCACGGTCAGCTGCTAACACCTCTGTTCACCGATATGCCGTCACACAGAGACAAACACCCTGATCACTGTTATCTGGACACAAAGAGAAACACAGAAGTCATGAATCCATTAGTCCTCATAATGGATCCACACTTTCATCTGTTTCTGTTTAGTTTCTGTCAGCCTCTTTGTTAAAAAACAGAGGAACACTGACGGCATTTCCATTTCTGTGAAAAAGCATTTCCCCCCTACAAATATCTTCTTTGCAGTTTTTGAATGATGGTACCAAGAGTTTAACCCGATACGACGTAGCCAATAATACTGGGAAACCTGACGTGCATGAGGGGTCAGACACTGATGTTGGACGGCCTTATGGTGTTGAGATCGGAAATATAGCTAATCTGAAATCCACATGATGTTTGGAGAGTTCACAGTTGACTTTAAATATTTAGGAGGGAGGAACGTCCATGACTGGACTTTTTGCACCAATCAGGGTTGATTTCACTCATGCTTGTAATGTGACTGCATGGCTAGATGCTGAATGTTTTACATCTGTAGCAAGGGAAGTGACCAACACCTACATGTAATGATGGGGAGGAATGACTAAATATTTTCAGATACAGTCCAACTCATAGCAAACAAAACATAAATATTTTTGAGGCAACACTACACATGACAGAGTTCTGATAAGTTAGCAAAACTAGCTAGCTTGCTGAGAATTGAAGTAAAGGCTGAAGGAATAAAATGTATTTTTCTTTTCAGTTTTTAAATGAATACTTTGTGCTCCAAGAGGAAATGTTGCTACATTTGCCCCTCAACAGCAGAGCAGCTCCGCCTGAAAGCATGAAACGGTTTGAAAAGTGCTAATTTCCTCCAGACTTTTCTGCTGCTGTAAAAAACAAACTGCAGATACGATGATCAACTTCAGCACAACTCACAACACAAGCAGCGTCGCTTTCTCCCAGACGGCCGCGGTGGAGCTTATTCTGTCAGACAGTGAAAGGCGAATTAGTGAGCCAAACTAAACGCGTGTCAGTCAGTAGTGACTGAATTATGTGGAACACCTTCAGTCTGTAACAGACTTACAGCAGGAGCGGACCGGCTCCCAGGGGCCCCGCGCCAGCCAAACCAGGGAGTGTGTGCTGCCTGTGAATCACTTGAACTTCACAATAAACAGTTTTCCACCCACATTAGGTGCAGTTCTGGCAGGCTGCAGCACATTTCAGATTCATTATCAATATTTCTGTGCTGCAGCTTTGATGGAGCCTGTATCTGCGAATAACTGTGACCGTCTGAAAGGTTCGGCTCGATGCGGGACCGTGTGATTGCCTCAAACGTCTATATGTGTGTGAGTGTCTATGCGTTCGTGGTTGCCATGGAGACGTGGCAGCACATGTGTCGCAGAGAAACGATCAGATAAATGTCACAGTTGCTTAATGAAGCTGCACCGGTGCCCTGACGCTCAGCTAGCTCTGCGCTAACGAGCTCCCGCACGCCGCCGCCGCTAATGAGAGGAGACACTCACACGGCGAGGGGAACGTGTCTCATTTGGCTCCTTTCTCATGTTTTAGGTCCAGGAGAGAAGATATGGATTATTGTTTTCTATGAATTAAACGGCCTATAAGATAGTTGTTAAAATCCAGTCAGCAACTTTTATTATCGCTTTGTTTCTGCCGCTGTGTGAGAAGAACACATTATGACAAATTAAAGCAAATATTTATGTTTAAAACCATTTTATTAGAGTTCTAATAAAACTCTAATAAACATTATGCTAAACATTTCTGGACCAATTCAGTTTTTCTTTTCTCAAAACTAATCTTGGTTGAATTGAGTATAAAACAATCAGTGACAGTAAAACCAATAATAATACATTTCCTTCAAAATGAAAAATATTTTCCATGTTATTGGACAGAATAAAGCCTGAATAAAAATGATTTCAGTATTTCTCCAAGACAAAATAGATTTGAATCATTTTAATGCAGAAGAAAACCTAAAATAATTTCTCTGGTTTTACCAACCAGAAAATCTAGAATCCAATAAAAACTGAATATTTGGATATTTGTTCAAATACCAAATATATATAATATGCATTAATACATTAGAAACAGACTTACTGTTACTGACGATCAACCTCATATTGATACTTATACAAATATTTCAGAATCAGCAACTCAAGCAAAATTGCAATAAGATTAAATTTTTGCCAAAAAAAAAAAAAATTTAAAAACTCTTGAGAAATGATTTTATTACATTTTTTGTGTAAATGCAGCTCAGGATGACGTGAAGATGATCCTTTTTAACATCTTGAGAAACTATTGTGAATTTTGTTTGCTTATGTTTGTCCAAAAGTAGCATTAGCATGCTAGCATAGCAAAACATTATTAAACATTATTTTGATGGACATTATTTTGTGCTACTCAAAATAGTTCAGGTGAATGGAAAATTATATCATTTGTATTTTTTAACACCCCCAAAAAAGCCAAACAGAAAACAGTGAATTTTAAAGTGTAGTTCATAGAAGTTAGCTAAACTAGCTTGTAGCTACAGATTTGTTCCAGGATGAAAAACTGAGGAGAAACTGTGAAGGTTTCCCAACACGGTGCAGAACGACTGACCGTTTCAACCTGCAGAACGACTGACCGTTTCAACCTGCAGACCAGATGATCCAGTTCAGCGCAGATCAGACAGCAGCAGCCGGAGCTTCGCTCACAGCCAGGAGGAACTTATTCTGTTACCACTGCAGCTTAATGCCAAGCAATGCAGCTCTGCCAAACTTCACATACTATTTCAAAATAAGAGCATGTGTGAAAAGGCTCAGCATCATTAGTGGATCTCACGCCACGTTTAGTTTTGAGATGTTGTGATTTGGCTGGTTTAAGTTGGTCCAGATGCTAGAAAACTTCATGACACAGCAGAGTGTCGTTCTGTCAACCAAAGTAAAACCCAACTGGGAACGAATGTTACAAAAACTGATGAAAACATGCAGAAATGTCAGTCAGGTATTTAGAAATGATGCATCTGCTGGAGCCTTGGAGAAAATGTATTCGTCTGTTCGTTCCTCAGAGACGGAGTCAGTAACTCGGTTATTTTCTATCCTTCGTCTTTATAGTCTTCCTCAGTAAACACGGCTCAGTTTAATGTGTAAGTGCTTTTCAGTGACATACATTAAACAAACCTTGGAAATAGGTAAAGCTTTGAGCAGATCACTCCTGAATTCACACTATTTCTGCAGCTCAGACTCAAAACAAGCCAGAATCCAGCAGAAACATCAGCATTGAAACCATGTCTGTGATTCAGCTGCATCAAACTGCTGCAGCTGACGGCTTGTTCAGACAGACGCTGATGAGTGAAGCAGCTCCACAAGTTACTCATCGCCTCTTTACATACAAGCTGCAGCTTTTCACATCGATCCCAGGAGCCTTGAGGAAGAAGAGGGTGAAGAACATCGTCGCATGCGGAGGCGGCGTTGGCGCCCTCCGGAGTGAAAGTGGCCATGAAGAGCTAAAGGTAACGATGATAAATAGATTCATGCTGATTGTGACCAATAAAGGTCAGCTGGCTTTGATTAGGACCAAATGTTCTGCAGCTTTTTCATTATTTTATACTCATTTTTCGTATTTTTGGTATTTTCGGCTTTTGCAAATTCACACCAATAAAAAAAATCAAATATGATCTGATTCCTCCAGAAACTCTGCTGCAGGTTTATATGTGCCAGTCTTTAGATTACTGTAAATTTTCACCCAAAAACCTACAAACTTTGACATTAATTTGATATTTTTCAAGAAACAAACTTCTCAGATGTCGAAACGTTATAAACTACAGAAAAAAATTAATTCTGCACAATTAAAGGCAAACATTTACAATATTAAAACTACTAATCTGATGTTTAAATATAGTTTAATTCAATCTGAAAATACAATTATTACTAGTAAACCTGTGGTTGAGCTCTCCATGATGCCATTCACAGCCATAATTAGACTTCATATTAAATTTAATGTATTCTCATTCTTAGATTATTGTAGATATGTATATTTGTTTGGTTGGTTGTTTTTTGTTTCATAGACGTTGAAGGTTTTATCTATTTAAGGTAATCTCTAACAGAATTGCGACAAAATATCAGATTTTCAGAAGAGAATATCTCAATTTTAATATCTTACATTCATGCTTTTAATGTTGGAAACTTGTCAAATTTTTCTCCTAAGCTCTTGACCTGTTGACACTAAAGACTATCCTGGTATTTTCTTGTAAATTTGTGAAATTAATCTCAAACTTCCTGGGTTTTTTGTCAGATATGAACGACTCTGTGGACATTTTTAAACCTTTTTATCGACACCAACTTCAGAAATCTGTCTTCATGATTTGACTGCAGGTAAAGTTTAATAACCTACTGATCACTTTTCCTCCCTTTGCTTTTTTCTCCTACTGCTCCACATTTATGTTTTTGCAATTTTTCTGCACTTTTTGAATTCGTTTTGTTTCCCACACTCAAATTGATCAATTTTCCAAACTAAGCCACTTATTGATCCCTGTCACTTTTTTCTTGCACATAAGGAACTCCTGGCTCACTGAGTCTCTGTTTAGCTGTTCCTCTCCACTGTCGCCACATGCTTGCTCTCCTAAATTAATGTTTTGCCAACTGGGAATCAATAATCTGTGAATCTGACTGTATAATGAAGTTTCTGTTTTAAACAGACAGAAACCAAACAGGCTTTGCAGAAGGAAGCTGCAGAAAAACTAATCTTAAAAATGAATATTTCTGTTCATGTTCTTCTTATAGCTGTTAGTAATTCTGATATGTTTGATCTGGTCATTAAAATTCAACCAGTATCAACATGCAGGAAGCTGACAGCTGCAAGTTGAAGAGGTCAGGAGAAAAAGAAGAAATTCTAAAAAATTATCCAATAATTTCCACACAAAATAAGACAATATTCTTACACCCAGATTATTCCTCGCCTGTGGCCTTTAGCTCTGGTATTTTCCATATTTTCACAGCTTTTTAGTCATGAATTATTCATCCAAACAAAAATCCCTGGGATCACAAAACACTTTATGACCTGAATTATCTCCATGCATGACAGCTGACTTCATCTCTGCCTCATTGTTCGGGTTGAATTCGTCTCGGTGAATCCGGTTATTTACTGTGACTTCCTAAAAGCTGAGCACTGGGAAGGAGAACTTCCTGTTTGGATCAGATCCCAGTCGGGGATCCAGTAATAACCCAGCAGCTTCTGATGCAGCGGCGGCTGAACTGCTGATGAACCTGCCTGCAGATAAAAAACGCCGCTCTGAGGTCAGACGGCGCAGATTTGACCCGGATGTGATCAGCAGTAATCTGGAACCAATATATTGATAAAAAGTTTAACTTTGAGGAAAACCTTCTCCCTACTGCTGCAACAGAGCAGGTCCCTGAATTATCTTCCTTAAATTATGCTTTCTAGCTCACATCAGCATGACTGAGAGTTTCTGTGTGCGTGTGTGTGTGTGTGTGTGTGTGCGTGTGCGTGTGTGTGTGTGTGTGTGTGTGCGTGTGTGTGTGTGTGGGTGTGTGTGTGATGGAGGGAAGGAAGGGGAAAAGGAATTAAAGCATCTTAAAGCCTCAACAGCAGATTGGTCAAATCCAGGCAGCAGCAGCAGCAAATTTCCCCCTAATCTCCTGCACACTTCCTCTTCTCTTCCTCTCCTCTCCACCTCCTCTTCCTCTGCTCTTCCTCTTCCTCTCCTCTTGCTCTTATCGCCTCGCAGTGGGAACAAAAAGTGCGGGGTAAGAGTGGCTCGGGGCGCTGGGTGTCAGGTAGGTGGGCGCTTCCTCAGCCTCTCTTATCTGCGGTTGGGAAATAAAACTGGGTCTCTGCGCCGCTCGGACTCGTTCTCTGGTGTTTGCGATCTTAATTAGCAGCAGCTCGCCGCGCCGTGTGCGCCTGCGCGGCCGGAGCTGAAATGGCAGCGGCTCTGATTGTTTGGCATCGCTCCGCCGTGGCAGCGCTCTGCCAGAAGTCATCATCTGACTCGCCGACAGGGACGACGGGCCGTTTGACTAATGCTGCGCCACAAAGCAGCACCACAACGGTGCTGCAGCAGCAACAAGAACAACTGTTCAGGCAGCAGAGAGGTCAGAAAGACGCAAATTAAATGATAAAGCTTCCTGGTTATGAATCAAACATTTTATTTAATCAGTGAATTCTCATTGGTTGTATGGAAACTAGTCACTCGTACGATCGCTAATGAAGCTATTAGTAATCAAGTTAATGCATTTTAATGACTAATTAGGTGAAGTTTGACACTATTTGATTGAAACTCCAAAGTTTTAGTGTTTCAGTGAATAATTTGTGGTAAGTCAAAGTGAGCCATGATTGGTCAATCCGCTGACTGATTGACGATTATCTGAATAATCGCATCATAACAATTAATCGTTTCACCACAGGTCAGAGGTCAATATTCCTGCAATTGGTCCATATAAATACCAGATTATACAGGATTAGAGATTATTTAACCTCAGGGTAGTGTTATGTATGGAGATGTGTCAAACAAGAGTTTCATGAATTTCATATTTCTGGGTGTTTTGATGGTACAAAGCGTCGCCTCTGTCTGGAGTTGCTGAGTTTGTGGCATTAAATCCCCTCGGCGCGCTGATCCACGCCGGTCGTGACACCTCTACAGGGACAACGGAGCAGAAAACCACAGGGTGTGGAGGTAAAAAAACGGAGCGATAAGGTCAGCCATGTAGTCACAAAGCGAACAACACTGATTTAACAACACGCCTCCATTTATTCAACTGGCTTCAGCCCAATTCTGCCACATTGTGAGCAAACCGCTGTGCTGTTTGCAGAACGAAGGTTACAAAAGCTTTGCATCGCCTCCATTAGCATCTGGAGAGGCTGCTATTTTCACGCAGCGCAGATAAAAACAGGGAAAAGCTGCTGAAATGGTCTGTGCACCTGTTCTCTGAAGGTTTCAGACGGACTGGGATACTTTAATCAACCATTATTACCCACACACACACACCCACCCACACACACACACACACACACCATGCCACCTACAGAGGAAGGAGTGGTTCTGGAGAGAAACTGGCAGCAAAAGGAAGTGGAGTGGAACACGGAGGAGACAGACAGAGAGGGGAAACTGATTTATTCCCAAGCAGGGAGGGCGATGTTTGTGTTCGCTTCCAGAATGACGGGAGGAAGAAAAAGTCTTTCGCAGCCGAGAAGTTCCTCTTTCTGTGAGAAAGCACATCTGTAAGCTCTTGTTTGCTCTGTAATTTGCCTCGTAGATCATTTCACGGTGGTTGCAACTGAACGCGTTTGTGTTTTTGACCTCAGGCTCCTTTTAAAAATAAAACACAACCGAGGCGTTTTGTCCACATCTACAACACATTCCTCACACACACACACACACACACACACCCCACACACAGACACACACACACACACACCCCGCTACCCGGCTCGGTTCATACTCTGCTCTCCTTCATGCTTTCTCTTTTGTTTTCTGTCGTTTTAAATGGTTTTTTTTGTTAGCATGTCCTAAATGCTCCAAACATTGCAGTTTCATCTAAAATATTTTGTTAAATATTTTGTGCAGAATGTGAAATTCTGTAACATGTTTGAGAAATTAAATTAAAACTTTAGTGTCAGAATTAAATCCTTCCTTTTTAGTTCAGTCTTATTTGATTTTGTATCAAACCAACCAAACCCTATGAGCAACCTGTTCCCCTCCTGGCCTGTGGGGGCGCTGCACCAAGAACAAGAAAACCTCTGAAGACGCCGAGAGCAACTTCCTTCTTCACCGAATGGAAACTAAATGGAGGCGTCAGATTTTAGTGGTTGGAGAATTTCTCTTTAGTCTTTTGCTAAAGACTCCTGCTAGCGCTAGGCTAGCACATTAGCTTTGGTTGTTTTTACCCAGAATGCCCTGCACTGTAGTCCACTTCCTGCTTTTGGAGCGGTCTCTGGTCTGCTTGGTGTTCACATATGCATTCGCACCGAACCAGAGTTCACTTCAACCAAACACAGACGGAGGTTTGGAGGACCAGAGGTCAGAGGTCGATTAGCGTTCACACTGAACCAGACTTTCTACGCAAACGGACTGGAGTTGGATTAAAGCGGACTGAGCAGAGCTGGTGTGAACGTCTCCTTCGTTCAGTCCGGATCAGAGAGGACGCTCAGATGGGAACATTTATTTTATCGACTGATTTAGTGTAAAATTGAAAATGTCTGCACCAAGTAATCCGTCAAAATGATGGAAGGCCTTGAGATTTTTCTGATTTAAAGAAATTGATCAAAGACAGAAAGTATTCTGGTAACATGATGACCCCGGCTGCAGGTCAAACCTCTTTTCTCTCTGAACCAACAAACTTCAAGGCATCTTCTTGCCCAACATGTTTCACAAATCAGAAAGGTTGTGGTTTATTTGTTAATTAGTAAAGTTCCTGCGTTGACCTCTTTGGACCATCTGCCTCTTCTGCTTTCAGCACATTGACAATCAGTTCATAAAATGCAGCAATTCCCAGTCTGGGTTGAGAGATTCCCAGAGAATGGAGGCTCTGCCAGCCTGATGCCCACAGGTATAATGATGCAACAGAAACGCTGCTAGTGGAGTGGCTGGGTGAGATGAAGGTGGGGAAGAAGTGGATAATAGCATTAAGGGGCATTACTGTGGGTGGGGTGTTCATTTTCATTAGGTTTTATGGGTTGGAAAAACATTGTCATGCATACCAATTAGAGCTGGAACAGATGGTCCAGTGTGGTTGGATGTTTCGTCTCCTGCAGACGCTTGCGTGTGTTCGGCCCGGCAGAACCGACCGAGGCAACATCACCGGTTGAGTCAACAGGAGGGAAGAGTTCAGGCTGACAGCTGCTCCTCCGCATCCTTCCCGTCTCCTTCCCTGCTTCCTTCCCGCTCTGCCCTCCGTCCCCGGCCGGCCCCTCCAGGGCCAAATTAAACCTTGATCAGTCTGTTCAACAGCCTCTCCGCGGAGGCAGCCATATGCTGACATATGCTGACCGGGGGGAGGAGAGGAGAGGGCTCGTCTAATTATTCACACGCGTGTGTGTGTGTGTGTGTGGGTGTGTGTGTGTGTGTGTGAGCTCCGTGTCTCTGTGAGGTCCCCGATGCAAACACTGTCAAGTCAACACAAAGGTTTGACTGATGTGGCTTTCCAGGGGCCAAACGTGAGAGTTTTTCCACTGAATCTAGTTGCCAGTTTTCATTTTTTGGTCCAAGTTCGCTTCTTTTCCAGAAATGTATCCATGAGAGAGCAGAGAAACCTTCTGCAGAAGCAAGTAGATGCTTACACAACATACTAATAATACATTTTCCTCGTAATAATGATTCAGATGAAGAAGTGGCCTTCGACGCATACGTGTGGAGATTTGAGCATTGGGAGTAATTCAATTAATTCAGCAGCCAGAAACAACAACCTTCTCTGAAAACTCAATATTTCAGCACTTAAAATGTTTTGCAAATGAAAGATTTGAAGAGTTTTCTTTTATGGTGTCATAAAAGACGCATTTTAAAAGCTAATATTCTGCTACAATGAGCCAAATGGAAAGACAGAAAAAGGAGATTAATGTGAAAATTATTAATTTATAGCAACATTTGACCCAAGATCTGCCTTAAAGAGCAGCGGGTAATAACTTATAAACATGACATATTCAGAACTAATGATTATATACGTATATAACAAGGCCATTTTCAGAAGCTGTTCAGTGTAAATATGCACAGAGATAAATGATCATATTTATCAGTAAACATAAACCGATGGATGTTCTTCACCTGAACTTTGTTGTAAATCTTGAAAATGCAAATAAACATCATAAACTTCCAATAAGTTGATTTTGAGTGAAGTCGTTTTTGTGACTCAAAATAAATCTCAACTAGTGGAGCCAGAAAAACCAATCAGTTCTGCAACCTTTAGGCTGACAGTCCAGTGGACTCGGTTGGGATCAGTTTATTCCACCTCCAGCTGCTGTCGTTCTGACCCAAACCAACCTGTTCTCCTCCTGGCCTGTGGGGGCGCTGCACCAAGAACCACTGAAGGAAATGACACAAAAACCTCTGAAGACACTGAGAGCAACTTCCTTCTTCACCAGATGGAAACAAGATGGAGGCGTCAGATTTTAGTGTTGGAGGATTTCAAAAGACCAGGAGCCATTTCTCCTGCTAGCGCTAGCCTAGCACATTAGCTTTGATTGTTTTTACCCAGAATGCCCTGGGCTGTAGTCCACTTCCTGCTTTTTGAGCGGTCTCCGGTCCGCTTGGTGTTCACATAAGCATTCAAACCGAACCAGAGTTCACTTCAACCGAACCCAAAGGCTTGTAGGCGGATCAGAGTTCGACCAAGAAAACAAATTCACATTTCCCCAAACGAACCGGGTTTTTAAACAGACTGGAGTTGGATTAAAGCAGACTGAGCAGGGATGGTGTGAACCAAGCCAAGCTCCTCCTACTGTAAACTTGTCAACTTTCTATGAAATGTAAGGACTGAGGATGTAAAGAGGTGAGGAACAAACCCAGATCAACACTTTGGACTGGATTCATCTGGATTCCTCACATAGCTGGGATCTTTGAACTGGTCAAACCATTTTATATGTCAAACCTCTGAAAACGAACTCTGTCTGTCCAGTTATCAGTGCAACCAGTCTGGATTCTCTTGCCTATAATCTAAACCAGAGATAATTGACTGCACCATTATATAACCAGTTGGACTCCATTGAATTTTCTGGGATATTGCCTGAGGTTTTGTTGAGTACAAGCTTTCAGTGCTTTGAGCCATGTTACTGCTGTAGAAGCTGCAGGTTGAGAAACAAACATTTGAAAAGCTCAGAAATAATCCCCGAACTATCGACATGGCTGGATCAGTGGAGGGCGAGTGAGAAACTATGTTTTCTTGTGCGTAAATTGAGCGAATCGGCCCTTTAACACCCTCCCAGCGGACGCAGTCCGACACTTCAAAGGCTCCTTTGTACAACTTCTCGTCTCTTCTCGCTCGGCTTTACAATCTGCAGCGGCGGAGGGGATACAGGTGTGCCTCCCCGCTTCTCAGACGTTTTCATGAGCAAAACGCGGCGGCTGCGGCGTTAGCCACGGCTCAGTGGCTCTGAATGGGGAGGCGCTAACAGGCTAGCGCTTCCCATTGATCTTTGCTGCTCACTAATAGCAGACAGTGGAGACTCTGGCTCTCCAGGGCCATTAGGATGCATGAGTGGGAACCGTGCTAAATGGGACAATACACAGAGGTGTGTACAAGGGTAAATACACTCCAGTTCATTGGCGGAGACAGATCCAGCTGCTTACATTCCTCCAGCTAACCTTGGGATTGCATTACCCCGGGTGTTTGTCTAGCGTGCGTTGTGATATACGGATTACGCGCGGCGTTACGGCGTGACTGATGCCGCTTTATTTAGGGGCGCCGTTACATTTCCAAGCTATTATTTCAGACCTTCAGGGACAAGGCGTGGATTTGAGTGTGACAGGACACACACAGATACAAACAGAGGAGTGTTTTGGTGCATGGGCAGACCTCCATTCTGTGTCTTATCTCCTGAACAGTAAGAGGAGAAAAATGGAGCGGCCTGTCTGCTCTCCATCCCTCTAAATGTTTAATGAAGCATCCCTCTCTGTCTCCCTCCCTCCCACTGCTGCCTCTCCAGCTCTCACCCATCATCTACTTCTGCTCACTCCATCCCTGTTTGTCTACGTCTCTCTTCCTGCAGGCGAACACACATCACACAGTTGCATTGGTCCAGGATGAGATCTGAATGCTGACGAGGGTCGAGAAACTTCGGATCCAGATTTTTCCAAATGTTTGTTTCCACTTAACTTTTGTCTTGACGCCTGAGGTTGGGCTGTTTGTGGGTCTTTGTTCTGATGAGACAGTCTGGTATGAACAGTATCCTGCAGACCACTCGCACATCACAGTCACATCTGGTGCTGTTTAGAAATCAGGATTCGGCTTTTCAAGATAAAAGCTGCTGTTTTGTCTTAATCTAGAGTTCAGAATGTCAAATTTTACCTACAAGTTCTTTGTCCTTATCTGTGACACCTAAAAAAACTAAGCAGACCAAAAAAAGCTGCTGCTAGTGATGAACGCTGATTAAAATTTTTATTTCAGGGTCTATTATTAATTTATTGCATTTTAATTGAAACTATACTGACAAAGTAAGCAATATTTTTAATTTAAAAAAAATTAGCTACAAAGTCTTTGAATAAATAAACACATGAGTTCAATAATAAATATCTTTATAGTTTTTAATCTGTTCTTTAACCATCAGCTTGCAAAAGTGTTTCAGGAAACCCTGATCATTCATGGAGCTTCTTTAGAAATGTTAGTGTTAGCTACATGGTTAGCACTGAGATGCTATTTTAGGCTTTAGTAGCTGCGCTGATACGCTAACTGCTTTTAGCACAACAGTCTTTTCCATGGTCCGATCAGTTTGGTTTGAAGCTGACATTAAAACCCAGCAGCTTTATGGGCCTTTAATGTTAGCAGGTGTCACTTGTGCGTCTGATTTACGGTTGTACCAGAAACACGTGAATACAAAGGTTCTGCCTTGGGATGTCCAATTTTATATCTTTAAAAAATGTGATTAATTACACCAAAATAATTGAAATGAATCTGTTAGAAGTCCCGGCCCTAGTTTTAATTGACTAATATCAACATTTTACTTTCAGGCTGAACTGCAACTGTGACTTTTCAAAGTTATCATCTAAACTACAGGATAAAGTATGTAGCCAGGATTTAAGGTCTGGTTTTGGAGACAATGGTAACTTGATTAGGAAGACCTCATCTCTTGAACTTAGCGCGCACTAGCATGGCTGACCCCTGGTTGGTCCTCAACCGGAAAGAAGTTTCTGCCTAAAGAATCTAAGATCAGAGCAACTAGAGTGATGAAAACGATGCAGAGTCATCCTGAGAGATGAGCTGATGAACTTTGGGAAGATCTCCTGCTCCTCCACGTAGAAAGGCGTCAGCTGGAGGAGTTTAGGTCACCAGGAGGAAAACCTGGGAATCTGGGAGCACGTCAACCAGTTCCTGAACCGTTTGGTGTTACTGGTGAAGAGTCCCAGACACATGGAAGCCTTTGAATCAAACCTCTGGAGCTTTTGATTCTCCAAAGGAGGAATGAGTCGCTTTGGTCCAGTCATCTGCCATTCACCACTATTTGTTCCTATTAAAACTTAATCAGATGCAGATGCTGAGCTAAAGGAAATGATACAAACAGAACCAGAACCTTGAATTTACATCTCCTACTGCAGATTTAACATAATGGTCCTTTACCAATCAGCTTTATCTTTGGGGAACCAGATTTAAAATACTAAAATATCCCAGTCATATGAAGTATTACAGGCAAACACATCTAAATTCATAACTCAGATTTCTCCCGAGTGACTTGACTAAATGTCTCAGGACACACATGGAGTAACTATGAATAAAAGAAATTCACTAAAACCAAAAAGGTTTATTTTGCTCTGATTTCTCAGATTCTGATTTAGTTAGCTGCACAGAACATCCAACATGCAGAAAACTTTCCACTCCACTGCTGGGAACATCGACACAAAAAGACAAACAGCCGTATGCGAGTGTGTTATTTCCACGCGAATGTGGGTGTGATGCGAGCGAGCGCGCTCCTGACTCCCAGCCGCAGGACTTCAAATTATCCCCAGGCTCCTCCAAAGCACACTTCAGAATTTCTGTCTGCTTTCCAAACTCATTACTTCAGTAGGGCAAATCAAACAGGGCGCATTAAACGGAGCTCAGACGTAAAGAGAGTGGAGAGCACGGCAGAGACGAGTGCCTGTGTGTTAATTAGCAGGATCCTGCTCTAATTAATGGCCTCTGAGCAGCTCTGCTGGGTGAGGAGTGGAGGTCAGACACCTGAGCGGCCGCAGCGAGCCCGACGTCTTCCAGGCTATCAGATTACTCCAACCTGATGCAAACCATGCTGGCTGGCATACGGAAAGTTTCCAACATGGATGCTGTCAGAGCAATTAGAGTCCATGAATCATCAGCAGGGAGGTGATGACCTCTGACCCCCACAGGAGAGTCAGTTACTCCATCAGATTTTTAACCTGGAGACTAAATTCTTAAACTCAAATAGATTAAGAAAACTGCAGAAAATAGAAATATGCAGCTAAATATTTTTTACATAATTATACAGAATTTACAGATAAATGATGGAAAACTAATTCAGTCTCATCTGGTCTAAAACCAACAGTTTTTATTTAAATTCACATTTAGGACTGAGGCTGGCCGGAAAAATAAACGTCTTCTGAATATGGAGCAACTAATGTGCAATTAACATAACTAATATGAGTAACGTGCAAGTAATATTTTACTAAGATGCAAATAGTGTCATAATAAAAATATCAAGACAGGATTTTTCAGTAGACCGTAAAAAGATTTCTTGTTTTAAAATATATCATTTTGTCCAAAAACAAAACATTTTCTCTTCCTCAATCTTAAAACTGTAAAAAAAAAAAAGTATTTGTTTAAAATCAGACTGTAGATTAGATCATTCATTAATAATCAATATTTAAAATCTATCAATATTTATTAATAACTAAATGTAAGAAGGTATGTAAATTAATAATGGATTAGTAGATGAATGTTTTCACCTTTAGTGGGATCTTTAGTGATTAAGATCATTTTAAGTGTTAGAAGAAATTCTAGATGAAAAGAAATGAGGTTTTGCACAATACTTTGGGTCTCCATAGCAACCGCTCAGGTTCGTAACGGATGTGGGAGGAATCCATGGAGAAAACGGAAACTTTCTCACCAAATTCAGCCTGAAACAGTGAAAAAGCTGCTGGTCCTTCCTGACAGCTGCAGCATCAAACACTCATTTCTATCCAGCCTGATGACAGAACAGCTAACGGCTAACAGCTAACCCTGTAGAACGGTGACTTCTGCACCTTAAAGGAAATCTGCAGCCAACGAGGCTCTGAAGCTTTACTTCCTACTTTCCTAGTGTGAGAATCCGAGCGATGCCGCGGCCTTTCTCTGGCGAACAAAGAGAGCATTCCCTCGCCAACAGATCAATACGCCGGATCCATTCTGGTTTGTTAAGAGTAATAGACATGGATTTGAGGAGTCGAGAGGGAGGCTAACAGGCGCTGATTTAGCCAGACTGCACCGGACCCATTTACTCCTCAGCTTCAGCTAATAGGGTTTCTGCCGCCTCTGAAGTGCTGTGTAGCGCCGTCGCAGCGCTGCATACGCCACAAGAAAAATTACCCCCATTATGTAATCTCTATAATGATTCCTACTGAGAAAGCAGAGGCTACAATGGCGGTACAGTAAATTATAATAAACACTATTACTCTTGACGGTTCCTTCTGAGTTTGAGCGTGTGTGTGTTGAGGAGGACGATGATGGAGTGTGTGTGCAGGAGTGCGTGAGCGGCGGTGAAATTAAACTGGGGCTCAGGTGAGGAGCGGAGCGGCGGGGAGGAAGTCCAACACCCTGAGGACGGCTGCACACGGAGAACAGAAGAGAACGGAGGAGCACGGAGGGAGCTGACAGCCAGCGGACGGATGAGGAGATGGATGGCATGTAATGATGAAACGGATGGAGGACGAGACAAGAGAGACGTGCGCATCAGAGGCCATTACTCATCTGCGACGCGCACACGGACTGGAAACACCACCCAAGGGTGCCGGAGGAGCGTCTGCCACCCACCGCAGCTCTCTCTCTCTCTTTCTGTCGTCCTCCTTCATCCCACCCTCCATCTGCTCCTTCGCTCCTGGTTTCCTTCTGATCAAACTGTGAAATTTGACTTTTTCCTCTCAGATTTCTCATTGACGTTTCAATAAACCATCAAAAACGTCAGAATAAAACAACAAAATGACCAAAAAACGATTCATCCTGACAGGCCTGGTTAAACGATCAGGTTAAGAGGTAAATTCTGCAAAAACAGAAGTAACAGTGATTAAAACTTAGACTGAGCTTTAAATTAGACTCTGATCCCTGAAGCATCACATCAGAAGTCTGAGTCCTGCAGCCTGACCCGTGGACTCGCCACGCGGCAGGAAACTCCGTCTGCACCTGGCTGAATGTAGCAGCGATGCTGCAGCTCCCATAATGAGCACCCAGGGGAAATGTTGCACCGAGCTCTTCACCGGGGTCTGAACAGACTTGTGTGATGCGTCTGACGCTCCCCGGAGGCCGCAGGCACTAAACAGCCATTTCCATAACAGAATGCTCACACGCGGCATGATGGGCTCCGTCCCCAGGGTGTCAGCTACAGGCGCAGGGCAGGGGCGCCGCAGCACGGGATCAATGCAGCTGCTGAGTGACACTTTCATGTCAAGGATCTTTAATTAGACAAACATCAGGCCATCACACCCGCAGTAATCGAATGTTTCTCCAGGGAAGGTTTGAGGTTTTAAAAGCCAGCAGCTAATTTACTCAGTTATTTCAGTTTCTGACGCAACAGCAGCGATCTGCATGAAACATGGGAGAAAGGTCCTATTCAAATCACCAAAATAAGCTGTTTCTGATTGAATAGATTATGAACTTTAGTCAAAATTTTAGTCTCCTGGCAGACGCTCCTCCGGCACCCTTGGGTGGTGTTTTCAGTCCGTGTGCGCGTCGCAGATGAGTAATGGCCTCTGATGCGCACGTCTCTAAATTTTGGTTAATCAGGCTACCTGGCTAACCAAGCAGCTGGTTTTTCTTCTACTTAAACTTTATTAAGAGCAAAAAAAAATCAGGTTGTTTGTGAATACTTGAACAAAACTGAGAGAAAGATTACTGAATATTTTTGCTTATTTCTAGACGTACAAATGATCAGATTATTACAGAGCTTGACTTAACGTCCGGACGCATCCTGAAAGCAGCAGCAGTGGAGCAAAGCGCTGCAGACAGTTTTCCTATAAAACAAACTGGAATCAGCAACGTCTCTGTTGTTAAGCTGGACAGGAGCAACAACCAGAAGTGGCTCCTTCCAGCTGTTTGAAATGAGTCTGCGCTCACTAAACATCTGCTTAACATCCTGCACACACACACACACACACACACGTCTCCCAGTACAATGAGCCGATAGGCGGAGTGTGTGTCTCTGTGGAGGTTCAGATGCATCACGCCTAATCAGAGGGAGACTCATGGCGGCTAGCGCTGCATGCTAATCCTCTGCAGATGAAGACGCTAAGCTAAGAGCGAGCTGACAGCCAGGCTAATGCTAACTGCAGTGTAACTGCTCCCCCCCCTCACACACACACACACACACACACACACACACACACACAGTTGTGTGAAAGCTCCCAGGAGAACTACAAAGGGGCTATAATGTCTGCCAGTCAGTAAAGCACTTCCTCAGAGCTGCCTGCCAATCAGCAGCCAGCGCCGTACCACTCGCCATCAATCACTGCGCTCCGCCACACCCAGCGCCAGCGGGTCCAGAAACGCCTGCCGGTGCCCGCTAGCAGCGCCCGCGGCCCTAATTACAGCAACGCTGCCTCTGACCAAAACCACAACTCAAACATCGGCTTCCTGTGACACATTTCATCCCTTAACAAGGTGGCGGCGCTAATATTTAGGACCTCGGTTTGTGTCGCTCCTGAAGAAGATTTTGGTCCAAACAAACTTTGACAACTTCAGCGACAAAACAAAACGGAGGAAAAACAAACTTAAAAACCAGTGGGGACTGACTGGAGGGAGAAACAAGCAGAGGAAGCTTTTAATGAGGAAGACACACATTTACAGACCAGGGATTATCAGATGCTGGAAATAAATCAGAATTTGTCTTAATGTTCTTAATGTTTTATTTTTTAAAAACTCTAATAAGTTAATTCACAAATCAACAAGTAGAGAAAAGCAGAACTTTTCTTTAGTAACTGAAGAACAGAGCAAATCAAAACTGAGAAAGACAACAGAGATTGCTTAACCTCTTGGAGCTGCTGTTTGTGAGCATAAAGTTATTTGACTAAAAGTATTCTTCTAACTGCAATTAGCTGAATCAGCAATGTTTTTCCCTAAGTGTCTGAGCCAAATGAAGAACATCTGACTGTAGCATTAGCTTGATGTGACTTTTTATGGCCAAACAATATTTTCTTTTTAAGAAAACTACGTTTACGCCTCGTTTCCCCTGAGCGGTTTGGTCTTTTGCTCTTAATAAATGACAATAAATGTGGTGAACTGTGTCTAGTTCTTGTTGTAAACAGTTGTTAAATATTCAATCATTAAATTTCATCAGGGAGTTTCAGCTTCTTCGTTTTTAGTCTCTATTTGTAGAACAAGGTGTTTTAAAACCTAATTTCTTTTTGCTGCTGATACTGAAATGACATCAACACTCAACAGATGTTATTTTGATTTTATTGATATTTTAGTTTTCCTCTCCTGCCTTGATTTGATTTGCAGAACCTTCAGCAACATCACATGTGAAAAGCTCTGGTTATGTTGAGTTTTTTACAGTGTGTGTTTGCACAGATACAGGATGCACAAAACAAATCTACCTGCAGGTATAAATAAAGTAACTGGTCACTGAAAAACATTGAATCTTTACCGTATGAAGTCTAATTTAATTCAGACTTTGATAGTGTTATGAACCTGAGGTTTGTTTCCATGTTTTTTTTTTATTTTGGACATAAAGAACATTATTTTTAGCTATAAGGCTGAACAGGACTTGAAAGGTAATGTGGTGAAATGAAGATGTTGGCCTTTAAAGGCAGATGAAGCTGCGCTTTTCCTCATCATAAGAGTTAAATATGAAGATCATTTTAAGCCTCTGCTGGATTCGTCCCGCTGCTCAAACACACTTTTTGGCATTTATTGACAATAACCTTTGTAGGGTTTCTGGGTGTTGAAGTTTACAAGGTTTTGAACAGATTTTTTCCTCAGGTGGCATTTTCAGGTGACAATGCTGTACAACAGCTTAAAGGACACAATTAGTGCTAACTTAGTGGTTACACAGAAATCAATGAAGCTGTCAGAGGAGGAATTTATCTGTAAAGATGCTGGATGTTCATATGAAACCAGTGAGAACAAAAAGAGACTTTGTGCTTTTATAAAAAGGGAAACTTTAGTGGTAATCCTTCTTTCCCCCTGAAAAACCGTCTCTGTTCTTGAGGACTCAGGCAGCTGTCGGCTCGCTCTGGCTCCTGCCTCTAAATGACAGAGGTAACACTCTTATATGAGCAGCCACCGCTAAAAGCATGTCATTTTCTCCTGCTAATGTCAAGTGTGCCCAGATGAGAAGAGGCAGGGGAGTTAATAACCGCGTTTCCTCCTCACATGCATCCACAGGGGGCTGCCGCTTACCTGAACTAAACTTTCTGCTTGAACTCAACTGTTGTGAATACCAACTAATGACAGAGTGACCCGCTCTGACTGACTACCTGAAAAGCTCTGAGTGATGATTAGCTGGGAGGAATCTGGACGCCTTGGAAGGATTTCTCCTAAAACTCTGAGAACCTTTTCTATTAACCTGGAGCTGTCCGTCTGCAGCTCCCACGCCTGTTCCACTAAGAATAGCCAGACCTTTCAATGACTTTCCCTGCTGATCTTTACATTAGCAGCCTGGTCAAACACCTGGAGAAATGTGTCGCCTGTGATTGCACAACTTACACACATTTTACTGCAATCAGAGCAGACGCAGAGGGACATTATGGTTCTACTGCAGACGGAGAATAGCCAACGACTCTAAAACGTTTTGCACTTAAAGTTAATAGACATGAAGCAAAAGATAATACATATTAATATTAAACGCTCGGTAACGTCCAAACCTCAGAAAGGAAACTGCAGTAAAGTTCTGGAAAAACAGACAGTAAGTTATTAGATCAAAATATATTTATATTAGGGCTGTTGTAAAAGATTATTTTAGTAATCAAATAAAAAGTAAAGTAAGTGGGGAGATGTCTCTGACTATCTGTGCTACCCATCAATCCGTCCCACCGTGTGGGAATGCACACGCACACATCGACGTCACAAACTGCTTATTAACAGTAACAGTTTTATTTCTGGTTAGATTACGGTAAACTTCATTTAATTTAATCAAAGCTGGTTCTCCTTAAGCTGCTGTATGACGTCATGTTTTAAGTTTACAGGAAGGCAGCTTTAGTTTGCAGTTGGTCTGACGAGCTGTGCTACCTGTCAGAACAACGGATTGATGGGTAGCACAGATAGTCAGAACTTTGGTGGTAAATTTATTGCATTGTGCAACACAAATAATCAGCTGGCTGGAACACGGTGTGCGAAACAGTAAAACATAATTTTCTTCAAGGCAGATAATTTGCCTGGAGGTATTTTAATAATCGGAGTTTTTTAATCGTTTGAGGAATCATTACAGCCCTAACTTACATAAAATATTTACAACAACCTCAGCTGACAATAATTACCTCATCAACATATGATAAACTGAGAAATTAAAGTAAGTTTGATAAAGGGAAGAATAAGATTAAACTGGCAGTAAAAATACTGGGAGGTAACCTGTAGGGAAACTGGGATGTTTTACAGAAGCCAGATTTCAGTTTTTAGGCAGCCCACAAAATTCCCAAAGACGAATCTGGAAAGTTTAAGTTCTAGGAAAGTAACTTGTAAGTTCTGTGAAAGTAACTTATAAGTTCTAGGAAAGTAACTCTTCAGTCCCAGGTTTACACAACACACTCCACTGTTCATGGCCTCACATTTCATTTCCAAAATAAACGTTTTTCTCTCGCTTCATCTGCCTGGACCGACGCTCCTACAGCGGGAAAATAACAAATCCACATTTTGTTTATATTGTTTATATGCATGGCTTTAAATGATTAATTTTAAAATGTAGAAATACTGTATATACACATAATTAAGGATTTCAAGAACATGCCTGTCTTTGTTGAATTATTTTGAAAATATGGATGTGTTTGTTCATTTGTGATAAACTTTGCTCTTGCTGTAGCATCAAAAAATAAAATTAAAATAATTTTGATAGATGGCTGCACACGCACATCCAAACTAAAATACAATTTCACCCTCCAGGAATAAATAAATGATATCCTGAGCATAACAGGATATTAAATGTTTCACTTTTAATTTAAAGTCATGATAATTTCATTCTACTGACATTAGAAATTGAAAATAGTAATAACTTTGATTCACTAGCCTGGTCTATTTTTGTGAAAAAGTGTTAAAGAGGAAATTTAAAATCAGCCAATCAGAAGAGAGTGGGCTTTAAAGAGACAGGCACTTAAACAGAAGATGAGTATAATTCATATTCTGGCAGGAAGACAAAACATCTCATAATTATCTGCTGTTCTCTGTAAATGATTTACTTTCAACAAATTCATAACTTTAGAGCTTCATCAATGATCGGCTGCAGCTTCCCAACAGTCTGTAAGAGGCGGATAAATTCAATTATCTGAGGAGATGGAGAAGATAATCATCATTTATCAACACTGCAACTGTTTATCGTGATTCAACTCTTAATAAACCAGAGCAAACGTTGATCCTCTTTGATCGGGGATTTTCTCCTCCTCTAACAGTTTGTTTTTAACATCCAGAGAAACAGAAAAGGCCTTAAATCCTCGTCGCTCCTGCAGGGATCCGGTGAGGACTCATTTGTGACGCTCCACATCTAATGAAGCCACGACCTGCGTGCTGATGAGTCGAAGGGATGCAGATTCCCAGCAGGGAGTCTAACTTTCAATTTATTGACAATTTCTTTAACCAGAGGAACTGAATGTTCCTCCTGATTTGGTCCTCATGCAGTCCACAGAGCGCTAGCTTCAACAATCTGCATGTAAACATGGCCAAAGGTCACAAAAAGCAAAATGAAACTCATTTTACTCACTGCCCGAACGCACCGTAGCGCATTATTTACACCGAGTCGTTGCTGCGATTTAAATTTAATATCGGCAGCTGCAGCTGATTGCTTCCCAAAGCTGCAAAATCCCAGCATCAAGATTTAAATTAATACGACGTGAGGTGACACTTTCCAGAGGCCGTTCTGTGATATTAAATTAGTGGCTGAATACCTGGGCTCAAAGGCTCCTTTTGCTTCAGGTATTCCGTCTAAATCAGTTTTATTTGAATGAAAGGAGTCAAGCTGTGAAGGAGGAAATCTCCTAATATTGAGATCAAATCCCTGCAGCTGCTGTCAGAGCAGAGGAAGTCTGGAAACAAAGTTAGCTTGTTTTCTACGGTTGCTTCATGTATAAACTAGCTCCAATAAACACATTAACATCAATACTCCTCATTTAAAATGGTCCCAGTTCATTATCTTATTGAATGCTATTTAGATTTAAAGACACGCTACTTATTAAATAGAACATATTTTATAATATGTATGTCTAACTTTTTATTGTTATCTTGGTAAATACCACAAAATATCATAACAGTGATACTTTCTTGTCACCTCTCCCTACAAGAAGCCCATAGTAACTCTGGAGGAGCTGCAGAGAAGCAGCATGAATACAATAAAGTCGATGTTGATGGAAATCCAGGAGGAATCTGCTGAGAAGTAAAGCAGGTAACAGATTGATGAGTTGGTTCAGAGCCCGGCTCTGTCAGTGTGATTAAAAGTGGATCTGATCTCAGGTCAGCAGCTCTTCCCCTCTCTGCTCTTAACATTCATCCTCTCATCCTTTTGTCTCCCGTTTCCCTCCGGCTCGCTCCGCTCTCCGCCGCGCTAACACCATTAGGCTTAGCGAGGCCGGCTAGCCAGGGTTAAACACACATAACCTCACGCTTCTCCAAGGGAGAAGAGAAGGATCCATGAGACACACACACACAGCCACACACACGCCGCCACACACACAGAGATGGAGTGAGTGGAGCACAAAGAGGTCCTTGCTGCAGCTTTAAGAGCGGTGATTGCTGTAATAACGCTGCAGAGAGGAGCTGATGGATGGGTTGGGCTGGCGGGTCACTCAGGGCGCTCCTCCTTCTGGGCCGCCGTCTCGGGGTCACCATTACAGCACACACACACTGCAGCGTGTTGCAGCCAACACACACAGGTTCCACTACAATGGGAAACATTGATTTTACAATATAGACTAATGAAGCGAGCAGAACACACACACACAGCGCACACACACCTCCCCTGCTCCATTGTTCCTGCTCAAAACACACACTGTAATTGCTGATGTGAAGATAAGTGTAAATTAGTGAAGCAGCAACCAATCAGCAGCAGAGGAGACAAACAAACATGGCCGACACAAATATGATCAAATTCCCACACAGCCTTCATCGGGCCTGTCTGAGGAAGAGGATGTTTCCCCCTGAGGCAGCTTCCTCCTCCTCTGCCCGTCTCCTTGGTGACAGCTGTCATCCTGTCAGGATGATGGCAGCCTATTCTGCTCCCTGACACACACACACACACACACACACACACACGCCCCCCCACACTCACACGGATCTGCCCAGAACCCTTCAGCAGCTCAAAAAACATCCCAAAAAACTCTGGTGCTAACCGGCTAACTGGCTAACAGGCTAACAGCTAACAGGCTAACAAATCAACTTCCTGCTAAAGAGACAGAAAACGTCAGAGAGACCAGATCTGTCAGATTAAATTGTTTGACGTCAGAAACAAAAAGCTTCTGAAAGTCAATATCAGTTTCTGTCGGTGATTCTGGATGATTGTAACTGAGCCGCCGGGTCGGTACCGATCCGACTCAAAGTAGCTAATCAGTTTACAGGATTGCAGACATGAAAGACTCATGAGTTCGATTACAACCAGGACCCAAACGGAACCAGGACCCAAACTGAACCAGGACCCAACGGAACCAGGACCCAACGGAACCAGGACCCAAACAAATGGGAAAAGGAATGGGTTCATCTGGATTCCTGCAGACTGGAAACGACCCGGATTTAAGAATTATCCATCAATTGTCTAATAGATCTATTGATCAAACTGCCAATAATCCATAATCTGTCATATTGATCCAATCACCCTGCAGGCCGTCCATCTCTCCCTCCCTCCCTCCATCCATCTCTCCCTCCCTCCCTCCCTCCATCTCTCCCTCCATCCATCTCTCCCTCCCTCCCTCCATCCATCTCTCCCTCCCTCCATCTCTCCCTCCCTCCCTCCTTCCCTCCATCCATCTCTCCCTCTCTCCCTCCCTCCTTCCCTCCCTCCCTCCATCTCTCCCTCCCTCCCTCCATCCATCTCTCCCTCCCTCCCTCCCTCCATCCATCTCTCCCTCCCTCCATCCATCTCTCCCTCCCTCCCTCCATCCATCTCTCCCTCCCTCCCTCCATCCATCTCTCCCTCCCTCCATCCATCTCTCCCTCCCTCCCTCCATCTCTCCCTCCCTCCATCCATCTCTCCCTCCTTCCCTCCATCCATCTCTCCCTCCCTCCCTCCTTCCCTCCATCCATCTCTCCCTCTCTCCCTCCCTCCTTCCCTCCCTCCCTCCATCTCTCCCTCCCTCCCTCCATCCATCTCTCCCTCCCTCCCTCCCTCCATCCATCTCTCCCTCCCTCCATCCATCTCTCCCTCCCTCCCTCCATCCATCTCTCCCTCCCTCCCTCCATCCATCTCTCCCTCCCTCCATCCATCTCTCCCTCCCTCCCTCCATCTCTCCCTCCCTCCATCCATCTCTCCCTCCTTCCCTCCATCCATCTCTCCCTCCCTCCCTCCTTCCCTCCATCCCTCCCTCCCTCCCTCCATCCATCCATCCCTCCCTCCCTCCCTCCCTCCCTCCCTCCCTCCCTCCATCCATCCATCTCTCCTCCCTCCCTCCCTCCATCCATCCATCTCTCCCTCCCTCCCTCCCTCCTTCCCTCCATCCATCCATCCATCTCTCCCTCCCTCCCTCCCTCCTTCCCTCCCTCCATCTCTCCCTCCCTCCATCCATCCATCCCTCCATCTCTCTCTCCCTCCATCCATCCATCCCTCCATCTCTCTCTCCCTCCATCCATCCATCCCTCCATCTCTCTCTCCCTCCCTCCCTCCAGTCTGTTTCAATCTTTAAATACCATCAAACTGAACTTTTTCATTTTCTCTAAAATGATGACAGAAGGTTAGAAACCGAAACATGACTCAGCTTCCGTCTGGTTTAACGTCCCTCTCTGTTGTGCTGCAGCTCCGCCTCTTTGTGGAAAACCTGTTGACATTTTTACTGAAACGTTTATTTGTTCTTTTCTACTTTAAGTTTCAAATCTGAGGCTGTTTTCTGATCAGGTTGGTTTGTAAAAAGCTCAAATTCGTGTCAGGAGAAACTTTCTCTCTGTGCCTCCAGACTCACAATTTAAATTAAAACTCATATTATGAAAGAAAACCAAAACAATAAAACCACATAAGAATAATGAGAGGAAAGTTGATTAAAAAATTGTAAGATCTAATAAACTTTTCATTCCAACTGGAAGCAGATGCTCCGTCAGGTGCAGGCAGAGAGTTTGTCTCCTCCTCGGATCAGATTGTTCATTACATTTTCCCCGCAGCTCCATATTTCCATATCGGAGGCAGATTTTATGAACGCCGCTCCAAACAGCGGCTGACATTTCTGAGCACTTCCAGCAGCTCGGTGTGAGCAGCAGCTGCAGAAGCCGAGCGCTCGGCGTTGTTTACAAATGCAGTTATGAACCGGAGGAGGGTTCTCAACCGACGGCGCGCCGGAACGCCGGGCGGGAAAATCCTCTGACTGGTCAACGCATCACTACGTCTATGTTCTGCAACATTCACTACGCTTCAGAGAGCGTAACCATGGCAACCCAGGACCCCCTGCTGGCATAAAGAAGTTTTCAAAAATGTAAACTTTTTGATGAAAAATGTAAATTTCTCATTATTGATGTTTGAAGGAGTTTTTATTTAATTTTGAGTGACATTTTACACAAGACATTTTTGAAGATCAGTAACGTAAAAACATTAAACTAAATGCAACTATTGGTTTCTCATATTTTCTGGTTGAAGACCAGAGCTGGGTAGAAACTAGTTACATTCACTAGAGTAACATTTTTGAAAAAATTTATTTTTAAGAGTATTTTTACTATGCTGTACTTTTACTTTTGTCATTTTGCTGTGAAGTATCTCTGCTCTTTGTTGAGTCTAATTTCTGGATTCTCTACTCACTGAAGAAAAACAAAAACTCAGCAGATTCAGACACACCTGCAGTTCCTGTAAAGTTTCAGAAGTATTTTAATTGAAAGAAACTGATTTAGAAACATTTTCTTTTTTCTTATTTTAGTATTTTTTTGTTACTTACGCAAATTATTATAATTGTGGTCCTTAAAGTAAGATTTCCACTTAACTTTATATCTTGATCCGTCTGATTATATGATTTTTAAATATTAAATGATTGATAATTTGAGCAGTTAGTTGCTCTGTACTTGAGTAAATCTCTGTCTCAGACAAAGCGCTGACTCCAACCTGAATCTGGTTTTGACGCAGTCAGCAAACGCCGTTCAGGTCGGCAGACCGTGCAGAAAGCCCGCCGTCCGTCTGCTTCCTGGTCGCCTGGGAAACCCGTCCACCTTTCGGGTTTCACTCAGACAAGCCGTCGGAGTCGGGCGCGTAAAGCCAGAAGCATCAGCGCTGCACATTTTGGTGCAACTCTACACCAGGCAGACCAAACATGAAGCGCCGACACATTCCTGTCATGTACGCAGCCCCACACACACACACACACACACACACACACACACACATACACACACACACACGCAGTACGCTGACCCGCTGCTGGATCACTGCACTCAGAATCGGACTTTATTCACTATTACACCCACTTTGCTCCTCTGAATCATAAATTCATACAAAACACAACCATCAGCTCTTTTTCTGCACCTAAATTATTATATTAAAAGGAAGAGTGTGTGACTTTATGCAGACACACACACATCTGAAAAACAGACTGAGGTAAACACACAAGTAGCAACCGCCTTGCAAATGGTTGCAAAATGTAACTGGCTGAACTTTACAGGAGCAACTGCAGCTTCTGAAATCCCCAGGGAGCCATCACAACACACACACACACACACACCCGGACAGCTCCCTGTGAGCCAGTGCAGCGCTGTAAGTAGTGATAACGACTCTGGATGTTGGGTGAGGAGGGACAGAGCGAGGAAGAGGAGGAGCTTTAATCTCCATCAGTTTTCATGTTATAATCTGAACATCGATAATCCAACAGATTTTCACTTTCTGCTGGCTCCATGTTTCCTGCTTTCAAGATTCCAACCACAGACAGAAATCACCTGCTGCTCAGCTGGCTGAACAATTCAACACTTTTCACCTGTAAGGTGACAGGTGTTTGTTCATACCGATGTGAGTTGTTTTAATTTTATTATAACCTTTAGCTCTACACTGAAATCTGCCATAAGTTATACATCATGTATGTTACTTTAAAATTTTAACCTGCTAATCAGAAATTAGCCTCTTCCTGATGTAAAATCTGAAATATTTACATGTTGATTAAAATGATTTAAAATTACAGTTTAAATATCTGTAAAGCAGCAGAGTGCAGGCTAGACCAAACAACTGAACTCCTACATAAATTATGAATTTTTGGTCCTGATTAATGACTTTTATACTCAAGAAGCAACAAATAGAGCCAACATAAAATGCACTGTAAAAAACTAAATCTATCCAAGTATTTTTGTCTAGTTTCTGGTGAAAATATCTTAAACTTAAAATGAGATCAAACTGACTAAGAAGCAGCTTTTCAGCAATATTCCAGTTTTATTTAAGGTCATAATGTGATGATAAATATTTTCTGAAGGGCCGTTTGGTTTATAGAAACATCAGAATCCATTTTATTTATGGTTTTGGTTTTTATTTCCTTATTATTTATTATATTTTGGATATTAAAAATGTGTGATCTGGGCTGCTCTGCAGGTTTACGGTCTTTTTTATTTTCTCTAGCAGAAAAGAAAAGATGGAAAGTTTTGCAAAGTTCAGATTTTGTCTAATTTGAAATAATTCAGCAAAGTGATGAGCGTCTGATCAGTTTGGTTCCTGTTCCTGACGGGACCGTCTTACCCGGCTGCAGTTCATCAGTAATGGGTTGGAGAGCAGAAACTGGACCTTTCAACACCCAGAACATCCGCAGTTGTAAAGAGCTCCAGATATCGATTTATAGACAGAATAAAACAGATTCATTCCTCTCTGCACGTCCAGCTTTTCAGCTGCTTCACAACCGACTCAACGCCTGACTGAGTGGAAACAGAACCAGGTTCAGTTCTGAGTGGAAACAGAACCAGGTTCAGTTCTGAGTGGAAACAGAACCAGGTTCAGTTCTGAGTGGAAACAGAACCAGGTTCAGTTCTGAGTGGACTGAGCCGAGTGTTCTGTGGGACGCGCCGCCATGGAAATGCGTCGTCATCGGGACGTCTGCTGCCGAGTTCAGAAGTTCCGAACGGATCGGGAACATTCACACTAAAAACCGTCTGATTCAGAAAAAACAAACTGCAAAAACACAAAAACCTTCCAATTATTTTAGTTTAGTTTCTAATGAAAATATCTCAGTGCACATGAAATAAGACAGAACTAACAATAAGTAAGTTTTAAGTTAATGATTCTTTAATATTGATGAAAAAGTACCACTTCCACTGGCAGGTTAGTTTAAGTTATAGGTGAAATAATCTGACACCAGAACCAGAACTCTGTCATCATTATTAAGAAATTATTGACATAAAGCAAACTCCTTCATTTTGCTGAAAAGTTACCTACAGATTAGTTTTGTCTCATTGCAACTGTACTGAGATAAACTAGAGCAAAATATTTGGTAAGATTTTGTGTTTTTGCAGTGTTTAAGAAACTGATATCCTGTAGCTGTCTGTGTTGCATCACAGCTCCAGAGGCAGAAGAACGTCAGAGTGATGATTGGTCCCAGTGATGAATGAGTGATCACTGGGTGATGAAACAATCCCAGCAGCTCCGTTTGCCTCCTGCCTACATTTTAAACATTTTTCTGCAGACAAAGTTTCTGGTAAAGCAGCCCGGCTGCTCCTTCGTCTCTCCTGAATGTCTTTCTGCGAACGTATTTGACCCACAAGGATGCCGGTGTGTTTTCCACGCTCGTAAGTGTTTAAGTGCAAGCATCTGTGTGTGTGTGTGTGTGTGTGTGTGTGCAGCTGTGTGTATGCGCCTGAGGCCGAGCGCCCTCCGCGGCGCGGCGGCATCGACCTGCGGTGGAAAACAGGCCGGCGCTCGGCCATGTAGGCCAGGAAGTCGATGGGGACATCAGAACGAGGGCAGCCGTCCAAAACAGCATCACAGCGCGCCCAGAGGCCCATCACGCCCACACACACACACACACACACTGCGTACAGTACACACAAAACACTGGCCGTTTCTCAAATAGCCTTGGATTTATGGCTGCAGCTCCCTCCAGATGGTGAATCATGGGTAATCTGTCTGCGATGGCGGCTGGCCGGACAGCTCCAAACCTTCCTGGAAGTTGTCTCCGCTCCGACAGAACCGACTGAACGCATCTAGATATTAAACAGCTATGCATAAATCTGCAACGGTAGATTTAATTTCTGACCTGGCTCCCAAAACATCAGGACAAAGTTCTGCGTCAGAGATGAAGTTAAGCAGATCATCTCTGGTTACGGACTGAGCGCCAGGACGTGTTGAGTCAGGATACAAAGCAGTTAAAGGTTTCAGGATCGTCAGGGAAACGCGGCGTTGCCATGGATCTCTGTTGAATCTGGACTAAAAGAATCATTTTCCTCTTCTGAGACAATAAAAACTCATCCATCCATCATCTTTACACACTGGCTCAGCTGCTGGTGTGTATCTCCAGCAGTCATTAGGAGAAAGAGACAAGGGACAGGCTGGACATGTCCCCTGTCCGTCTCTGGACAAACAGCCAGGCGCTCACAACTAAAGATAATTCAGGATGTTTTCCACCTGATAATCCGGTAGAATTGGTTCTATTGGGACCAAAACTGCAACGTTTATTCTCTTCCTCTCTGTTCTGACCCAAACCAACCTGTTCCCCTCCTGGCCTGTGGGGGCGCTGCATCAAGAACCACTGAAGGAAACAACACAAAAACCTCTGAAGACACTGAGAGCAACTTCCTTCTTCACCAGATGGAAACAAGATGGAGGCGTCAGATTTTAGAAGTTGGAGGATTTCAAAATACCACGAGCCACTTCTCCTGCTAGCGCTAAGCTAGCGCATTTGTTTTGGTTGTATTTACCCAGAATGCCCCGTGCTATAGTCCACTTCCTGCTTTTGGAGTGGTCTCCGGTCCACTTGGCGTTCACATATGCATTCAAACAGGTTGTAGGGTCATTGGTTCCAGCAACTGAATGTAAGGAAAAGGTTTTTAGAAATGTTTCCTCTTTACCAAGACCAGGAAGAAAACCCAAACTAGAGAAAACTGGTAAAAATTATGACAGAAAGTCCAGGAAACACCAAGGAATCGAAAATGATCACCTTCAGTCTGGACTAAAGCCTGCAGCAGGAGAAAAGTTTCTCTCCAGCCCTTATTCGCTACTAACCGGATGATTTCTGGAGGCAGTTGGTTTTAATATGGGGCACACCACACTTTTCAGCTCAATTGTATGAAAATGTGGAAAAAAATCCATATTTTTCCCAGTTATACACCAGGTTGTGTTGGAGTATCACAGAGAATCACCGTGAAACAAGAAAACCTTCCAACATTAAACCAGTAAGTAGACGATAAGTCGGGTTTGTTCAGAATTTAAAAAATCAGACATGTTTCCTGCAGATGAGTGAAAACTGCAGAAATATGTCTGGTTTTTGGGTTTTTGCAAAATTAATGTAATTCATCACTTAAAGTTACTTTGAGTCTAAAAAGGCGTCTGACTGCGGCTGCAGAGAGCTGCTCTAATACTTTTCTGCCAAATACAAGCATCTTGAGCACCAAGCCATCCATGTTTAAACAGTTCAATAATTCATTCAAAGAGGCTGAGCTTCACGGCATCACAGGCCTGGCGCTGGAAACGCCAAGGTGGGAACTCAGGCATGGCCGCCGTATCTCAGAAGCACCCATCAGATGACTGTTTTCAATTATACAAATTAGGCTTACATAAAAGAGGAGGGTGGCGGCGCAGGGGGGAGGACAGAGGGGCGTCTCGATCGCAAACATGCAGAGAGATCACACAGTGAAATGTTCTGGGACGGCGTGTTGGAGGAAATGAGCCAAGCAGCAGAGACGGCCGTTAAGACACGTTCCAGCTCCTGCTAATACGCTTCCAGCGGCGCCGCCGGTTCCATTCCCATCAGCCCGTTTGATCGGCGGCAGTTTGCAGGAATGAATCCATCCATCCCTCCCTCCATCCATCCCTCCATCCATCACCTCCCGTCAGGCCGGATTCGCGCTGCTGCAGATGTTTGGTGCAGCTCAGGCTGCAGCACTGGAGCAGCTACAAACTTTTACAAGTAAATTTTTAACAATACTTTAAATATCACCTTCTTGGAAGTAAACAAAGACAAATATTTAAATAATTTGTAATTAGTTCCACTGTTTCATTTAAAATAAAACCTTTTCCCATATTAAGAGAAATAATCTACCAGTGAAATTTGTATTTTTCAACAACATTAAGGATTATTGAGTTAAAACAAGCTCCTAAATCAACCTTTTTTCTAGTGTACTAAGGTACTTGCACCAGAAAATTGGCCAATAATACTTAGTCACATTTTGTTGCCAGAATTTGCACTTAACTTTCTATTTTTGTCAGCCTGATGACATAATTTCTACATATTAAATTGGTTATGATCGAGCAGTTATTACTTGAGAAGCCTATTTATCACATTTACTTTTTTTTAAAGTAGAGCTACTTTTACCTGAGAACAAGTTTTGGTTAATTAATATTTAAATCAGAGGCAGTTGAATTAAATATTTAGGGCAGTTAGCCCCTTCTGCCCCCCCTGTAGACCCACCCCTGGGGAGAAGCCAACATTTGGTTTGCATCTGCAGAAATGTCTTCATTTTCCACCAGAAGGGAGAAACCGTGTTTTAATCTGTTTGAACATCCGTCAGCGCCAGCCTGACCTCGGTTCGACGCCACGTTGAGTGAAACGTCACAAAGCTTCGCTCTGAAAGAGAAATCCCAATCCTCCAGCTCGGATCAGCCACGCTTGTTCAGAATACAGAGGAGGACAGAAAAAGATAAACACAGCAGATCGCATTGGTTCCTGCATGCTCCACTGCGCCATTATGGCCGCCTGTTTACTCCAAACCTTCATCTAAACATGGGAAATGTGCTACATTCTGCCTGAGGTGAATGCAAAAAAGGTGAGCAAGTAATGTGGAAAACAAACAGCGTTCCTGGCTGATCTTCCTGCCCCTGAACACCCACACCATCTCCCCAGGCAGCAGAGATGCTCTCATTACATCCAGCTCACAATCTCCCAAAACACTCCACCTCTCCGCCGCCACCGCCGCCGCCGTCAGCGGCCGCAGGAACCAACTGAAGCCTGTCGGCTCAGAAACACACAGTGAGGCCGGAACCGGCTGGCTGCGCTCAGGAATCACAAACCTGCATCACTTCTCTGACTGCCGAGGTTTAAAGTCACGGCATAAAAATTATGTTTCTTCTTCTTTTGCTTTACTCTGCATATCAATTTGCAACTTTCTATAAAATGTTTGGGTGATTTTGGTTTCATGACTCAAAAACTGATCATCAGGAAGTCATTGTTTCAGATTAATAATCAGAGTAAAAGTTTAAAACCAAAATAAAAGGAAATTGAAGGTGAAAAAGTTTTTTAATTAAGGGTCAAAATTGAGCATTTTTATGACTCTTCTGTAATTTGGTAACCTTATTGCTATATGAATCAATAAATTAATCAATAGTTCAATAAAATACTTTAACATGTACTTAGGTGTCCAATATGTGGCCAAAGCACCATCTGTGGCCGCTGAAAGGATTTTGTGTGGTCCAACAAAAACAACAAAATGTATTCATATTTTAATATTTATGCTTTTTGCATTTTTTTAAAGAAAATCATAGAAAACAGAACAACAAAGCAACTGAGTGAATTTAAATTAAATACAAAAAAATCTTTAAAGGATGAAAATGAATCTGTTACTTTTAATGCGGCTAACCTACAGAAGCTAACAGCTGCAACTGGATCAAAGAACGGGTCGCGGGTTTTTACATCAACATGGAGGTAAGAACACAGATCAGAACCAGTTGATAAAAACCTGAAGATGATGTTTGCATGAAGAGATTCTGTATCATCTGATCAGCCCAGGTCAGGAGGCTTAAACCCGTTTCTATCACATTTACCAACCCAGACCTTCGAACCCCAAACATCCCGCCTGGAGCCTCCCAGCCTCCACTATCGCTCATATATTACAGACATTTTTTACCATGAAATTGGCCAATTTGAAAGATACTGGATATCAGCACAAAGTATCAGCCGTCAGCAGCTTCAGACTGGAGAGGAAGCTCAGACTGAGGTCTGGATATGACTGTTTTAAATGAAAACTGCTGAGATGCAGGGCAGATGGATCTGGGTTTAGATGATGATTGGTGGCAGCAGCAGCAGGTGGGGGAGGGGGAGGGCTGCAGATTAGATCACAGTGATGGCAGCAGGAACGCTCAGGACAACGCAGGTAAACATCAAGATAATCGCAGCGTTTCTTCACCGCTGCTCTGTCATCACTTCCTGTCTCTGTCTCCACTTCCTCCCACAGAGTCCAAACGAGTCCCACTGGGTCCAACCAGGTCCAACCGGGTCCCACCAAGGCCCACCAAGTTCCAACAAGTCCCATCAAATACGGGTCGGTACATTAGATCACTACTCTCAATCAATAAAAATGTTTTATATATCAAATATGACTTCCTGATTTAGCGCCTTGAAATAGGGCCTCTGTCTCTTTAAGAAGCTCCTGCTCTTTCTGAAGCTCCGCCTCCAGGAAGTTATCCTAACGTGGCTCCTCTGAGCAGCAGCTCCTATAATGAGAGCAGCAGTTCCACCAGCTGTTTGCTAATTGCTGCTGGCTAAGTCCACCCAGGCGGTTTACACAGCTGAATGGTTGCCATGGAGATTAAAGGATTTCTCAAACATGTATGAAAGAATCAAAGCAACACTCCAAGTTTGTTTTTTTTTTTACGACGTAAAGATAAAAAATATTTTTCTTATGCTACTGCTCCTTTAATGTTCTTCTCATTCTCAGAATCTTTTCTCTGATTTTCTTGCTTTGGTCTCAGCGGCTGCCAGACGAGCAATCGGCGCCAGCATGCCTGGTTGAGGCGGATCGGATCAGATGTCTGGGATGGAGCTGGCAGCATGCAGGCCGTGGGGAAGCTAACGCTAATCGGTTCTAAACTGGGCCGAATCGGGCCCAACGGACCTCAGGTAGCTGATCGGCGCCAGAACAAGAAGACTGCACAGAGTCAGAGTTTTAGGAAAAAATTACTTATAGGAATATTTTTACTACGCTGTACTTCTCACTTTTATTTGAGTAAAATTTCTGGATTCAAACATGGTTTAACCAAAAACTCACCAGATTTTTTTACCAAATACATTTTTACTCTCAAGTAATTTCTGCTAAACTTTTATTTTTTTTACTCGAGTAAAAATATGTTCAAGAAGTTTTACTCTTGAGTATCATTTTCTGGTCACTCACCTCTGACTACACAAATATTCAAATGTTCCTTTAGAAATGATAAATATTACCAAGTATTTTTTCTAGTGCAAATATTTTAGTTCCTCCAAAATCAAACAAAACTAATTTATGAGTAACTTTTCACCAAGATGATGAAGCTGAACTAGAAATGAAAAAGTACTATAACGTGCAACAATGTCTCAACTCTTTGGCTTTTAAATCAATATTAATTAATTACTAACATAAAAGAAGTTCATTTTTCTTGCCAAAAAATTATTGTTATATAATTTTGTTTAATTTCAAGTGAACTGAGAAACTAGACAAAATATTTTTTGCAGTGTAAGTTCCATCACACTGAGGCTGATTATCCAGGTAAATCTGAGAAACGAGATAAAAATGCATCTGGAATCGTTGGGTTGGGCTGAACCGAGCCCAGCTGACGTTCTGTTTTTGCAATAGAATTGACTGAAGGTGAGACCTGACAGCGCTGCAGCACGCGGCTGCATCAGCGGCTGCATCAGCAGACAGAGCCCAGACCAAAATGAAGAGAGTCAAAATGACAGGATGGATTTACGCAGCGCCGTTCAGGCGGGGCGGTCCGAAGGTTTGGGCCGGAAAGCTCGGATTAATTCCTCATGCATGACTGCATGTTTGTTAGATTCAATTATAAGGCCGGGCCAGAGGTCCGCAGAGGGTTAATGGACTGTCCTCACACTCGCTTCCACAACTTGTTCTCATGGCCGGCAGAACAAAAGAAACCCAAATCTGTTTTCAGAAAAAAAATCTCAACCTTTTCAGGCAGAAAGAGGCAGAAATAAAACCAACGAGGTTCTGGAGTTTGAGCAGCTGGAGACACCAAACAGCGAGACTGGTTTAAACCCAGTGTCTGGAGGAGGTTTGTGCTGCCAGCAGGTGGCGCCGACCTTTTCCTGGGCTGAAAGGTCATGTGATCAGAAGATTCAGTGGCTTCTAATGTCAGCGGCGAGACGTCACATGACCCGACAGGCAGCGGTGCTTCGGCCCGCCGACCGTCAAGACCCTGAGTCCGAGCTGCAGCAGGAAGAGACGGCAAACTACAGCAAATAACAGAAAACTACAACAAACTACGGCCAACTACATACAACTACGGCAAATAACAGCAAACTACAGTAAAGAATTATCTTCTTTTCTCACTAAAACCTGTCAAATTCCCCAACATCCACTGAAAAAGCTGCAGTTTTGGTCTGAGCAAAACGTTTCTCATGTTTCGTGAACCCAGCGAAGCAAACGCCACTTCAGGTCGAGAAACGATTAAGAGCCTCATCAGAAACATTTTGCATCCAGGTCTGCTAACAGCTGCTCAGCTGAAGGTGGAGAAACAGTATTCCTTTCAAAATAAAAGCCATTTTTTCACAAATGCAGGAAGACGAAACTTCTAGCAGCTGAACCATAAGCAAGAAGAGTAAATCAGAGCGAAGCCCCCAGTGCTGCTGATTAGTGAGGAATATTGCAGGTGAGCCTCAGCCTCTGTTCTGACGGCTCTTTTAGCCCAACAAGAGCCTCAGTCCACAAACGCTGCTCCTAATCCCAAATTCCTCTCCTTCTCCACAGTAATGAGCTCCTCTCAGACTCGAGAGTTGACAGAGGTAAAGCATTTAGCACGCTTGAATGAAGAGGAGAGAGAGAGACGGGGGGATGCAGGCCAAAAGAGAGAAATCCAGAGAGACGTGCATGAGGTAAGCTCTGCCTCTGGCGCGGCGCAGCAACGCGCTGCAGCGTCCAAACGCAGCGGCTCACTGTTGACAAAGAGATGCACAGAAGAAGAATAAACTTCCCATAAAGCGAGATGCGTTTTCTCTGCCTGTCACAACAACCCAGGGGACGCACCGTCGTCACATGGTGTGTGTTGTGTGTGTGTGTTTGTGTGGGCGGGCGTGTGTGTGTGCACGCTGCACTGAAATAATAACAAAAAGAAAAATAAATCATGGCTGATTCGTTCGATGAGCGGCGCTCCCAGAATAGAGACGCATGCTTCCACTTTATGCATGCAGCGGCAACGTCTGCAGCATCAGCAGCGTCTGCAGCATCAGCAGCATTTCAACAGGAAGCAAGCAGCCAACATGCTCCGTCATAATGTCAAAGTCAGTTCTGGCATTTCAAAATCATGAATGTCATTAAAGGGACGGTCGATAAAACCCAACAAATAACTGTCTACATTCTTAAAGTCAAATAATATTTAACATCTTTTCACATTAGTACATCCATCCAGGATGTTCTGCAATCAGAGTCTTTAGTTTTTAGTGCTAATTTGGAAAAATATGAAAGAAATTTAGCTAAATTTGCGTTTATGTATCAGCGTACCTGCAACTTTACCACACTGTTACTAAGTGAGAAACACTGCCCCCTGCAGGTGGGAGTTAGTAATTTAAACCCAAAGTTTTGAACATTTTTGTTGAATATTTGCGATAAACTGAATTATAAGTTAGCATGAAACAGTGCAGATTTGTTGAGTTTGCGTAAATTTGTGAAATTGCGAAAAACTGGAAGGACTGATGGATGGAAATCAAAATCTTACCAAGTATTTTTGGTCTAATTTTTAACCCAAATATCTTAGAGACCTTGAAATAGGACAAATATAGGAGCTTGATTTAAGTAAATAATATTGATATTGAAGAAGAAATTCTAGTTCTGCTGGCAGATTATTTCACTTACAAGACATTTTCCCATGTTATAATCTGCCAGTTGAACTTTTACTACTCACTTAAAATAACCCCTTATATCTTGCTGAAAAGTTAATTTTGTTTTATTTCAAATGTACTGAGATATTTACAATAGAAACCATCCAAAGTACTTCTTTTTTTCTCCTTTTTGCACTTCTGATTGTGAAGCTCACAAACTCTTTAAGTTCTATTTAAATGTCTTTCTAGAGTTGGAGGGCCACCTAAAAAGCTGCGGCGGGCCATACTTGGCCCCCGGGCCTCGAGTTTGATGCAATGTATTAAGAAGTGATGGAATAAAAGTGATTAAACGTTGATGGAGGAGATTTCTCTCCACTAACAGAGACGATCATCATCGCTACAAACCGAACAGGATGAACGTCCGGAACAATAACTGCAGCAGCAGCGCCGCCGTTCCGCCTGAATGATTCACATTCTCTGCCAGCGTCGGTTCAGATGTGTCAAACAATGCGGCCGTCTGCCGCCGCGCCGCGCTTAAAGGTCACAACAGGAAGTGGGAGATCAGAATTCCTTTGTGTGGAGCCGCGATCGAGCTGCGTCTCCTGGATACCTTCGATTTGAGCCGGTGTCACTCCAGCAGGTTTTATCTCTGAGCTGCAGAGGAAATTCACTCTGATCCTGATTTATGAACGGATAAAATCTTCACTTAAATCTTTTCCTTCTTTAATAAAATATCTACTCTGTAAAATAAACACACCAGACATAAAGATGCAGTAAAATGTCTCCGCTTCCACTTTAAACCTACTCACCGACTTGGCTCTCTAAGGATGATTGGTTGATCAGAGTCTTAGAGGAAGTAGTCATCTATAACTTCCTGTTTCACTTGAGTTTAAATTTGACCCAACAGAGGAGGATGTTTTACCGAAAGTATTAAAATAAAAACAACAAATGTGTCATGATATTCAGAGGAAGAAGAACTTTCTATGGGGTCCTGTTAGGACCAAAATTAGATATTGCTGCAGGATGCTACATCTGTTTTGAAGCAGCTTCTAAACTGATTCATTCCCCAGTAACCAACCATTCTGTAAACTATAGATTATTATTAATTTATTGTTGTTTATTTTGTTAAAGTGATACACTGATCCAGCAATATATAGAGGTTAATAAAACTCCCAAGAAAAACTCCCTAGCATTAGCACTGGAGAGGCTAACGGCTAGCATGCCTAGCTTGCTAGTTGTACTCTTATGTACTGCCTGGAACAGAATGTACTTTATTTAAGAAACTCTGTAATCTCACAAAGAATATCTGTGGCTGCGTAGACATGCTAGTTATTAGCCTCGCTAATGCTAACACAATAAAGTAATATTCAGCTGGGAATCTTTTGTATCTTAAAAACAGTCTTACTGCGACAGACTGGCGACCTGTCCAGGGTGAACCCCGCCTCCCGCCCGGAACGTAGCTGGAGATGGGCACCAGCAACCCTCCCGACCCCATTAGGGACAAGGGTGAACAGAAAATGGATGGATGGATGGATGGATGGATGGAAAACAGTCTTAGCGCTAACATAAAAGCTAACAGCAACAGTTTTCCTTATTTGTGGTTCAGCCAATCAGCAGCAAGGAAAATAAAGGCGTTTCTTTGCAAACAGCAGCCAATAACGTGTCAGAGAGCAACGCATGGTGGTAGGTCAGATCCCAAAGATGCTTTTTCTATAACGAGGAGTCGTAATCTTTACTTAATGTCACACCAAATCAGAGCAATAGTAAAAAAGTTTAAACCTAAAACTGAGAGGACAACAAGGCAAGTCGACATTGTACATCACAGTAATGGATGGAGAGTGATGTTCACTCACTCTTCACACCCAGTGTAGAGCACGGAGGAGGTTCTATGATGCTGCACAGCATCATAAACACTTTATGGAAAGCAAAACATTTTAAAGGAAAATCTCGGCCTAACTGGGTTTCCCAGACGAATAACGATCCAAAACCGTTTTGTAAAACTGAATAAACAATTAACTTTTTTCTCACTGAGGAAACTGCAACCAAAATATGAATAATAACATAGAAAATGGTAAAACTGTTGCAGGTGAGACATGTTGGACGGTGTGTCCTCTTTCTGTCTCCGTCCTGCTGCAGCCACGCCCCGCCACAGGTACGCCTGGCCTGATGAAGCTGCGCCGCGCGGTCGTGATACATCACCGCCTCCACCGCCGTGTCAGCCTTAGACAACTGCTCCTGAGCCCCAGCACAGAGGAGACATTCATCATCATGACAGCGCACACACACACCCACGCACACACACACACTGAGCGGGATAAAACAATGTTGCAGCTGGTGATGCGTGAAGACGACTCCATTGCTCCATATATCACACACACTACGCGTTTCCCAGCTAAATAACAACATTATGAACAAAAACAGCAGAGAAATTAGAGTTTTTTCTCGGGCTTCTTTTTCCTTTGAGCTTCACATCAGCAGATCCAACCAGATGTGTGTCCATGTTGGACCTTCACCGCTCCTCTTCCTCGCCCTGCAGCATCATTTCCACTCTGCTCTTCGTTTTCCCTCCGCCGTGTCGCTTTCATCCTCTGGCTAACGTCTATTAAACACTTCAGTTTCATTTTTGTGTTTTAATGGCTGATTAATCAATCCTGGGTTTGATCAACTGTAAAACTATTACAGACTTTACAGATCTGACTGTATTACAGCGAGAAATGATCATTTCTATTGATTTATAGCCGTGTAAATTGCCTAATTTCATATTTTGCTGCACATTTGTACTTTTTCAGAATCGGATAACTCTGATGTTATTGGAATATGAAGGATTAAATATTAACAATGATTTCGAGAACTCCACCAACCTGGATTAACCTTGTTTAGAGAATCATGTTTGGTCATTTAATCTGGATTCCTCTGTGCATCCAGTCAGATTATTGAATATGACAGTTCTCCTGAAACACTGCAGCAAACAGCTAATTCTGGACTTCCTGTGATCTTCCACATGAATTTTCCTCTAAAGTCACATTCAGGCTAAGGTCTGCATAACAATGTGAAATTTAAATTGAATGAATTATCAGCAGCATTAAGCTTCAGAGGCGTTTAAAGCCCAGCAGATATTTCTCATGAGAACCTCGTGTTGTCCGCCACAGGAGCCTTTCAGCTGTTGGCTTCGTGATTTGTGTCCTATCATGTTTGGCCGTGGGTCAGGAAGGCGCAGTGTGTATGTGTGTGTGTGTGTGTGTGTGTGTGTGTGAGAGTCAAAGACAATCCAGGGTGAGCGTTACATTTGGCTCGCCTGTGGAAATCCCAGCTTGTTTTCACTCTGGGGGAAAGTTTACAGTCGTTCTCTGGTTTCTCCTGGCCGGACGGACATTTTGTTTCCTCTGAAGGTTGCAGCTCCTGCGACGGGACCCTGAGGAACCTCGCAGCTCAGTAACACAGGGAGGTGAAAGGTCGCATGTTTCCCAGACGGACCCCAGCCTCAGTTCTGCACTTGGAGTAGCAGTGGAAAGTCCAGGCCAGAGGTCCTGCTCCAGTTTCCGCCAAACTCTGTTTCTCTGCTTCCAACAATAACTGGGAAGAAGTGTGCAAAAGTCTTCAGTCAGCCCTGATTCTTCACATCTTTACAAAAAACCTAAACGTCCTTTAGGATGTCTTCCCACCTGATACTCTGGTAGATTCGGTTCAATTAGGAACCAAAACTGCAAAATTTGATCATTTCATCTGCTTTGAGCAACCTGTTCCCCTTCTGGCCTGTGGGGGCGCTGCACCAAGAACCACTGAAGAAAACAACACAAAAACCTCTGAAGACACTGAGAGCAACTTCCTTCTTCACCAGATGGAAACAAAATGGAGGCGTCAGATTTTAGCGGTTGGAGAATTTCAAAAAACCAAGAGCCATTTCTCCTGCTAGCGCTAAGCTAGCACGTTTGTTTTGGTTTTATTTACCCAGAATGCCCTGCAATGTAGTCCACTTCCTGCTTTTGGAGAGGTGTCCGGTCTGCTTGGCGTTTACACATGCATTCAAACCGGTTCGAGTAAACTGAAAATTTATAGAGACAATAAAAAAGCAAATGTCTTGTCATGATGAAGCTAATTTTAGCTTTAGCATGTTGTTGGATGTTTGGAAGAGGATTATCGCCACCGGAAATAAATGTAAAAAGTCAGAATTTGTTTTTTTTTCTGTGGTCTAAATCTTTTTCGGTAAATATACAATAAATGTCCATCACTAACAGATGGACAGAAAACAGAACCACTCTGGAGTTTATGTTCTTCTTTTTGTCCCGACTTTAGAAGACATGCAGCCAAACGCAGCAGACGCGTTCTCCTGTTGTCATGCTGCAACAGGAAGTGGAAGCCTGGGGGGAGAGCGGCTTCACGCAGGAGAAAGGAAAGCATCTGGCATGAAAAGCAGCTCTAAAACAGAGAGGTTAAACACAATAATGCAAAGAAGTATGTCAGAAGATTACCAGGAGCACCTCTCAGCAGAGAAAAGCCTCGGTGGAGTGGCGTGTTCACATAAATACAAAGTGTCATTTCCATAAGCGCTATCTGGTTAAACCTGTCCGCCTCCTCGCCGGCTGGGTAAGAGGGCACAGATAGGCCTGTCTAATTCCAGCGACACGCATTATTTAGAAATCCTTCACTTTCCCTCAGACGCGGCCAGCAGCCGCTGATGCAAAACACATCAACGGGACGAAGAGGAGGAGGAAGAGGAAGGCGGCCCCCGCCGGGCCCGCGGCGTGAGAGACGGTGACACTGATTAATGAGAAAGCGTCTCGTCACAAGAGCTTCTGGGTAATAGACTACACGGCGAGTCAATGGAGGCGACTCGGAGGAGCAGAGTGGACCGGGCCTTTCATCCCGGAATAATACCGCAAGGGATGCAGTTTTGTTTCAGGAAACAAACGGAAAACACAGCTGGGAATTTTTATCTCCCATCCTCTAATTACAGCAGCTCACTGATCCACAGCAGGCAGCGCGACTCGCCACAAACAGGAAGTCACTCGACTCCAACCCTCATGACACAGGCTTAAAAATAAAGAGGTTTACAACAATCATCAGCCAATAATCATTCGTTGTGTTCTGTGCTCTGCGCCAGGCAGTAAACTGTGATTTTAAATATTAAACTTGCTCTGATCAGGCTTTCCCAGAAAGAAAAAGGTTTTCCTGCAGGTTCTTTGATCGCTGCTTTGAGTCTGACAGAAAATGAAGGGATTACAAGATTATTCCTATTTCTGCTTCAAAGCGCATGTCGCCAACCTTTATCTGATCCTTACTGGACTCAGACAGAACCAGAGTACATGGAGCTGGCTGGTGCATTCAGATACTGATGCATTTCATCAACAGATTCCTCAGTATCAGTCCGATCGATTACCGATCGATCACCGATCAGAGCCAAAAATTAGCTAAATCCACCAAGTCAAATCAGATGGTTTCTCTCTAATATTTAACATGATCCTAAATCTAAAAAAACTGATGAACCGATCACTGGCCAATACTGACCTCTGACCTGCCTACTGATTTTTAACCTTTTTAATTCTGTAATTTCAGAGAAATAACTCTTGACATTTAATCTGCAGGTTTTTAATCGAGCTCTTAGTTTGAAATCCAATAGAAAATGGAAACTGTTTTTGAATTTAAAGATCAATCAAATCACCGATCAGAACCAATCGAAGAAAATCAATCGAACCAACTGGTTTGTCTCTGGTATTTAATGTTGCAACCATTGAACCGATCCAATATTAACTAAATTTCTAGATAAAACAAACACCGACCTGCCAATACCGATTTTTAACCTAATTCTGTAATTAACATGTTTTTATCTCAAAAATCATTCTTTTTTATTATTAAAAGATAAATCAAATCCGATCATCAATCAGAGCCTATCTCTGGAAAATGAGTCAATCCCAACACATTACAGATGGATGTAATTATTACATAACGCAACAAATGTTCAAATATCAGCATGCATGCCTCCATAAAACGAAACAGCATCATTACTTTGGCACCATGACTCAACAATATTCTCCTAATTACTCCCATTTATGTCCATTTGGAGCCAAATAGAGCCATCACAGCTGCATTAATCCTGATGTATTCCATATCTTATCTATCATCAGTGACTTTTAATGAGTTTTTATTCCTCCCGCCCCAACTTATTGGAAGAATAAGTGAAATTAAAAAGAATAACTGGAGCCCAGTGAAGGTTTCGCTCTGCTGGGAAATAAAGGAGCGTGATCCGCCAGCAAACAGGAAGCATGAGCGGAGCGGACAGAAGCGGGACATGCGGGACACATGACCGACATGTCGGGAAGAAAAGCTGCCTTTGTCCCTGCGAGCTGCAAACGCACGAGTTTAACGCAATTACAGCAAAATGCAATTAGCGGACACGGGATAGCGGCGCATTCCTGCGTCCACACACACACACCCACACACACCAAGTGTCCAAAGTGAGGAGAAAAACACGCAGCCAGGGCGTCAACGCGCGCATGTGACACACATCTTCACTTCTGCGCTTTTTCTGATCTGATTTCCTCCAGCAGGAGCGGGGAGGACGGCGGGCTTCATACGCTCCTCCGCCGGCTGCAGAGTCCCGAACGCGTCGCTCCAAACCCGGGAGGTGGTGATGATGATAGTGGCGGTGATGGCGGATGTTCTGCATGCTCGGCTCGGCGCAGCAGACCGGAGAGGCTCATAAAGGCGGCGGCGTTAATTCCTCATAATGGCGATCATTCATCAGCATCCGGGCTGCCGCGGACCGCGAGCCGCTGCGGTCCGCACATCCACCCACCGACCACCGAGATCCGGACCGGCCGTTCATTCTGACCCGATTCAACATCTCCACACCGGACAGCCGCAAAAAAAATATTGAAATAAAAATAATAACAGGAGCAGAAAGAGAGGAGAATAACTTACATTCTGTCTCCAGGGACGAGCAGGCGGCTCTCCACCATCATATCGGGCAGAAAATCCAGGTTGTAGGCTGAAGTCATGCTGCCTGCCTGGCCGGTGTCTGCGGCGGTGTGCGCGCCTCCCTCCGGCTGTCCGTGAGAGAGAGAGAGAGCCTCCCCGGTAAGAAAGGAGCGTCGCTCTGCCCGAGCTGCGCCTGGTCGCGGAGACGGAGAGGGACAGGTGCAAGAGCCGAGGCCTCCCTAAAGGCGGTGCAGCCTCCAGCAGTTGTCACATTCTCCCCCCCCCTCCCTCTGCCTCTCTGGGTCCCGGTTCGGTCCGGGTCCGGTCGCTGCTGCTGGTTCCGATCCGCCTGTCCTGGATGGTGAAGCCGCTCTGCAGCAGCGCAGCTAGCGGAGCTGGAGGAGCGGATCCAGGGAGGCGTGGCGCCGCAGCGCTCCTTAAATAGACTCGGCGCTGCGCGGGAAAGTATTCACACCCCTTCAACTTTCACACAGTTTCATTCCCGCCTGGTTGTCCAGTGGACAACTGAAAAGTGTGGCGTGTGTTTTCTTTGGAGATGTATTTCCTTTCCGGATGATTGCATCACTTCCTTTAGTGCAGCGCAGTGAGTCCAGGCAGGGCTGGACAATATGGCGGAAAAACATATCGGCGTTTCATATCAGTCGATATTGATAAGCATCGATCAGTTTTTTGTTTTAAATATCTGAAAAGACCAAACTGGTGGCAGAACCTTCAGGTTTAATCCTCAGTTTGTGGAAACCAGAAACTGCTGCTGCGCATGTGTTCAACAGGTTGTTGCTAGGTAACCAATGACTGAATGGGTTGCTAGGTAACCAATGGGTGAGCTACCTAGTTGATTCCAACTTAGCTTAGCTAGCCATGAGAGGTTGAGAAGCTAAAGCCTTTCCTCTGCCTACATCTCCCAGAATGCTGTGCGGTTTTGGATCACAGTTCAGTGAAATTATTGATTTATTATTTATTGATTGGTTCCATGGAGAACACCCAGCATCATGTAAACCAGTTAAACCAGCAGCAGGTTCAAAATTAAAACTTTGAACGTCTCCAAATAATTAAACGAAACTAAAACCTGAACATGATGCTGCGTCATTGGAGCATGGTAGTGGCAGCATCATGCTGTGGGGAGGCTCTTTACAGACACTTTGAATCTGACCGAGGTTCAACGCTTTAGATATCTAGTTAATTAATATGAATAAAATAAAAAACTGTATAAAAATGTACAGACTTGTAAATTATACCAAACATATAATTTACAAATATTAGCAGAAATTTCTTCAAAAACAACATCTGAATAGAACAACATGACATCCATACATGGTAGGATCACTTTGTGTTGCTTTTTCATTCTTACAGGCGTTCAACACTAAAAAATAAAGTTTCTGGATATTTTTTCCATATTTGTGTATGATCAGCTACAGAAACCGGCCGGCTGCCTGCCACTCGCCGCTTCATCCGTGAGGGACGACGGATTCCCAGAGCGAAACTCTGTGAAAGGTGAACGGAGCCTGGTGCTGGAAGCCCGTTGAAAGGTTGTTTACATCGTTTTAAACTGAGTGGGAATAAAAACACCAAGAGGTATTTGGTTCCTTAAAACACAGTAGCAGTGGAACCAGTAAACCTTTTATGAATGCAAAAGCAAAAACCACCAACTTGATGACTTTGTGTTTCAGTGTTTGATATGATGTAAAGCACTTTGAAATGCCTTGCTACTGAAATGTGCAAATAAGATTTGATTGATTGATTGATTTAAATGTGAGACTTTGTCTGCAGCTACTTGATCTCCATGTCCAGTCAATAACCTGTCAACAAATCAATTGTTAGTTTAATAGATTCTTGCTCTGAAGCTCACGCCGCGCTGCACAATCACCATTCAGAGCAAACAGAATATCGCCACAATAAAAGCTCAGCCAGTTAGGTGATTCACACTCAGATGAGTTGACCAAATTTGGAGAGGTGCAATTACACAAGGGGATAGCTTCATAATAATCATCCAGCCCATAATTTGCTGACTGTATTTTGTGCTGTGTTAATTGTGTGGGTCCAGAACGGCTCCCTGTGGAAGTGGATGGGGCCTGAACGCACCGCGGCGCCGCAGCGACTCCTCGCTGCCCCTCTTCCCTCGCTTCCTGCAAGACGCAGAAGAAACGGAGGCACTCCAGTGAAATAATGAGCCTCTCTCATACGAAGGAAGGCGGCTCTCTGGGGAAGAAGACGAGTATCTGGGTCAATGTGGGGAAAATGTGCTCAGTCTGCACACGTAGAGCAGCTTCTCTGTGTGGAGTGGGCGGGGCTTGGAGAGTGCATGGATCCACCTGACGCTGTCCCACGGTGGAGGCGACCGGACGTTACATAACCCCATCACATGCTTCGATCGAACACAGGCATCGCCGGCGGTAACGGCAACGGAGAAGCGCCGCTCACGCCTCCAGTTTCTCCCTTCTGGGCTTCTGTAGTGCCCAGAGCAAATTACATTTAAAACAGTCATTTACCTGCCAAGAAACGCTGGATAGTCCACAAATCTCTCTGTCAACACATCTCACTGAAATTACTCTACAGCAAAGGAGCAGGGCTCTTTTGAGAAGTGATGACAGCGTGTTCCTGCTGAAAATAACCTGAAATCCACAGAAACAACAATAAGCATGACAGGAAGCGGATAAAGCAGTAGGTTAAACTAATTCAGCCGTGTCACCGCTGTTATCGCTGCGCTGCTGTCAGATAGGAAGAATTATTTATCTCCTCCCACAGATTCACATCATCTTGCATTAGTTGTAACTCAAGAAGACAGAACTCGTCTTCCAGAAGCAGATAATGTTGTTCCTCTGCAAGTCTAAACTCATATTAGATCTAGAATATTAAACACATCAGACGTCCAGCTGGAGACCAAAGACCAAAAACTCTGAACATACATCACAAATCCTCTGGAAATGCTTAAAACTGCCAAATATACATCAACATTTTCCTTCTTTCCACTCTTGCAGGTTCAACCAATCAACACCAATTAAAATGAACGGTGCGTCCGGATTGGCTGCTGCTTTGTAAACATTAGCCGTTAGCTCATCAACTAGCATGGCGTCAACATATTCCAGCTTCCAAGATGAAGTTTCCTTCAGACGACGGAAAATTAGGACCATTAGAAAAACTGAGGGGAACATTTCCACCAAAACTTTAAGAAAGATAAACTTTCTATAACATTTCTGAGATTATCTCAGTTTTTGTTAAAAATTTACTCCATTTTAATACCTGCACCACTTCTAATACACCATCAAACCTTAAAGTACAGAAAGATTTTCTGCAAATAATTTTGAGTTACGTTCCACAGAAAAATATGCAAATTCTCCAGCAATCAATGGGTTAAGCAGCAAGTCCATAAAGTACACAGTGTTTCTGAAACACACACAATGTAACAGGATTAATGCCAGTAAAGATGGCCGCCACCCAGCAGCGCTTTGTTTAGGCCGTAAAGGAAACTGAATGATATTCCTGGATTGGCTGTTTAGCAAATGCCATCCAATAACTAGAATTATAATAATATTTCAAATTCCCAAACTGCTTTTTCTTTGTAATCAGCTACAAAAAACAGTACCATTAATTTTATTTAATTTTCCATAAGATGATTATTCTTGAGGGATAAAGTTTGTTTCAGTTTGTTTCATCTCCCACTGCTCAGTCCAAAGGTTTGGCTGTTGATCTAAATGGTCGTTCTTCAGTGGCAAAGTGTGTGTGTGTGCATGTCGGGGCATGTGTGTGGGTGTGTGTGTGGGTGTGTATGGCCATGTGTGTGTGCATGTCGGGGCATGTGTGTGTGTGTGGGTGTGTATGGCCATGTGTGTGTGCATGTCGAGGCATGTGTGTGGGTGTGGGTGTGTATGGCCATGTGTGTGTGCATGTCGGGGCATGTGTGTGGGTGTGTGTGTGTGGGTGTGTATGGCCATGTGTGTGTGCATGTTAGGGCATGTGTGTGTGTGTGGGTGTGTATGGCCATGTGTGTGTGCATGTCGGGGCATGTGTGTGGGTGTGGGTGTGTATGGCCATGTGTGTGTGCATGTTAGGGCATGTGTGTGTGTGTGGGTGTGTATGGCCATGTGTGTGTGTGTGCGCCCTGGACTCAGGAAAACCTGGATAACTGCGAGCAGAGTCGCCGCCCGGCTCCAGGTTCTGAATCGACTGCCACGCTCGTATCCGTCTGGTAAACAATCAAGCAATCAAATCTCCTCATTTGCTTCTCATTCTAAACAAATCCTTCTCTCCTGTTCGCCAAACAAAACCTTCCATCCATTAATAAAACATGACGATGATGCTTTTTCAGCGCGCTGCTTCTGGAGAGAAAAACCGGCCTGTTTTTAACATGCAACCTGCACAGCTGGAGGTGAGTCTTGTTTGTTCGCTTGTTCCACGTGTTTCTGGTCCTTGGAGATAATTAGCCTTTAATGGTGCTGAAATACCCGGACAACAAAGGAGGAAATCAAAGGAAACAGGACGAGCTGACGCCATAAAAGGCATGTTGAGCCTGAGTTTTACTGGTCAGATCCAGTCAACTCGTCTGAAACAAGCCGTTCTTTATCGCTGCCTGCTCCTCCTCGCCTCGCCTATCACTCCATCTCCCAGCCTGAGGCCTCGTGTTTCCACATCCCGCTCATGGCAAGGTCTGCCTCTGCCATCGCTCCTCTCTCTCCGTCTATAGTTATTTCTGTCTTTTCTCCCCCTATGTCTCTCCATCACCTCGGGCTGAGGTGGGGGCTCAGCTGCCCGAACAATACAAATCGATCACTTAGAGAGGAGGGGGAGGAGATAAGAGGGAAACAATGAAACTGGGCCAAAAATAGCAGCTCTGACACAGAAAATTAGAACAATAAAGGAAGAGAAAGTGAAAAGCATCTTCTCCGAGTCCTGCTTGGATCTCAGGGAAGGAGAGGATGGTGCCGGAGCTTTTCACACGTGAATATTTAATGAGCGGCTCATGAATAATTCAGAGCAGCAAGCAGCTGCGTTTGAGCCTAAGTGGACGTGTGAGGAGCCGGACCCAGACAGAGCCGACTGCTGCCGCTCATCCAGCGGACGGCCGGCTGAATGAAGGCGGCTCCAGGCGGCCCCAGCCTCCTGCTCGCCCAGATCCTCCCTGACAGCTAACTCTGCCTCCATCACTCCGTCCCATATCAGATTTTCTCCTCTCCTGGACGCTCGATGCGTCTGTGCCTCGGTGTGTTATTGGCCGCGCTCGGCTCCGGTCAGGACATTGCGTTCCAGTTAACACGGATCCCTGCTCCACCTGTGGCGCTGCAGCCTCCTCCAAAATGCTCGCTGACCTGTTTTGCACAAATTCTGACACCACATCGACTCGGATCGCAGCTGGACTGATGAAGCAGCTTTCCTTTTATCTGAACCCAGGAGTCTCTGAATCGGGACAGGTTCCTGATTCAGCTTCAGCTGACACATATAAAGGTTTCAGTCGGGTTTGCCTTCGGTTAGTTTGGTTTTCTGTAATGTGAAGAGCTGATTTTCTGCAACTTTAGTGTAAACAAGTGTTGCAACTTGCGTTGTGTCATCACTGATAGCATGCATTAGAAGGAAACATAATCCTCCCCTCCAAAAGGTGGCGACAAACTCAAAGATCACAAATCAAACAATCAGCAGAGAGAAAAGTAAATCTGAGACAAAGCATTTACATCCTCGAACTGAAAGATACAACGATGATGAGATGGCCGTCTATTTCTTCATCAGTGTGCTTCGTTTTTAAGCAGGAAGTTAAACTGATGCAAAGAAGACTCAAACTTTAACTCAATTTAAAGATTAAATCTGGTTTACACACAGAAATACAACCAAGACCCGTCCAACTCGACTGTTAGCATTATTAGCAGCTAATATTTATTCCTTCCTTATGTTACCATTGGTTTTTGTTTCACAGAGAAGCTAAAAAACTGTCAGATAACCAGTTAAAATAATTCAGGTTTCTCCTTCCTTCCTGTAGCATGCTAGCTGTCAGCTACAGAGTGCTGAAGCTAATGCTCCAGACTAAGCTAACAGAAACTAGCTTAACTTCCCTTAAGATGGAAATATTTAGGTTGAAGTGATAAATAACTTAATCGCAGTGTGGTCAAACGTCTGAAAATTTATGGTGCTTCTGCATTTAAGAACTCCATAACTCACAATAATCATCTGTAGATATTAGCGTTAGTAAGCTAATATTAGCAATAACATGCTAAGGTGTTAGCATGCTCGTTCAGACCACAATTAGAAAGACTATAATATGAATATGAACCACAGCATAATCAGTGACCAGAAATGATTTCACTTTATTGTTCAACAAAGAACCAAAAACGCTGCAATATAAAAACTTTACATGAGTAAAGTAGGAGCTAATCTAAAATTATTCATACCCATGGCAGATCGAGGTTAAAGTAAAATATTAATCTAAGTTATTAATCACATTGTCAATGTATACAAATATGCAGATTTTGAAGAACTGCCTCATTTGCAACAAGTCTTAGCTAATTATTTAATGCATTCAGGCTCTATTTGTGATGTTTGCTTAACGCAGCATAAAAAGTCTTACACTGCAAAGAGGTAGTAAAGTCATTAAGAAACTACAAATAAGTTGTTTCACTGCTAAAACAGCAGAAGCCCCAAGAAACAACTTCTAAATAAAAAAGTTAAAATAGCAGAAGTAAATGTTTCCACTGGGTTGACGCATCGTCTCGGCTCCTTTGAGCTCAAAACAAGAATTCATTACTGCTTTTTTAATAACTAACAGTCATAATCAGACTTTTCTGATTGGAAACCATATTATAGATAATCTGAGGAGGGAGTAAAGATTAGGGTGATGGCAAAGAGGCCCTCCTAGATTAAAGACTTGGAGATCAACAAAAATTAATGATAATAAATCAAAAGAAACAAAAAAGCTGTTCAACAATTAAAAGGATTTGATGGCTGTTAAACCAATAAACACAGGATTTTTTTGTAAAAAATAAATAAAAACTATTTGTCTAAAAAATTATCATTATACATTCAGTCACATTTTTCTCATATCAAACTTTAAATGTAAATCTGCTGTAAAGCTTAATAAACAGAACAGAACCTGAACAGAAATATTATGTAACTTTGTTTCAAGATGGCCGACTGCGTCACGCGTCCAGATGGACACACTGACAGACAGATCAAGTCCAGTCCAGTCAAACCAAAACCTCCTGACCCGTCCGCTGACCCTCACACACCGGCGGCCTGCAGAGGCCCACTGGCTGCTGGTTTTAACGGGCCGGACTGGACCGGACTGGACAGCACTCAGGTCCACTCATGTAGAAACGTCCTCAACAAAAACTCTGCTGCTGGGAGAAACTTCATATTTTTACCAGAACTGTGCAGGATGATCTATTGGCTTGGTTAGTTACAAAATCTGATGTTCTAGTTCCTTTTAGATCCACTTGCTCTGTTGGACCTTTAGTCCAAATCAACCACATGACAAATGACAGCGTGCTGTTTGGCCTCTTTCAGTTTATACAGCAACAAAACTGCAGGACGTTCTCCTTCTGTTGAAGAGCATTGTGTGCAATTTCTCACATCAGTCAAACAACGGAAAGTTTTTTAAACGAGCCGTTTTGTGGAGAACCGCAAACGATGCAGAGATAGAACTGCAGCCACCGGTTTACAGCTTCACATGGAGCTTCACATGGAGCTTCACCTGGAGCTTCACATGGAGCTTCACATGGAGCTTCACCTGGAGCTTCACCTGGAGCTTCACCTGGAGCTTCACCTGGAGCTTCACATGGAGCTTCACCTGGAGCTTCACCTGGAGCTTCACCTGGAGCTTCACATGGAGCTTCACCTGGAGCTTCACATGGCTCTCTGTTGCTGGCAGAGACGAATAAAAGTGAAAAGTTTCTGGTCTGGATCCAGTTTTTATATTTTCTCCCGCTCTGAGGTCAGAGTTTGGACGCTGGTTTGCTTTATCTGCCCAGTTTCAACCACCAGGCTGTTTGAGACGAAGTTAACGATGTTGCCCAACGCATCATGACGCTGCCACCACCGTGTTTGACAGCTGCCAGTTACAGCTGCAGCACGCTCGGCTGCGCCGCAGGTGGAGCGGACTAACAAAGTTACAAAACTGAAACTGAGAAAACATTTTCGTTAACTGAAATAAAAACAAATGGGGAAAAACCATAACTGGAACTATATTGTGTTTGTAAAGCTAACTAAAACATACAGAAAGTTTACATTTTTTTTGTTTTTATGTTTATGAATCTATTTTTTAGCCTTTCAAACTGATGAGAAATAGATTTTTGTTTCCCACACAAGCAGGTTCCATCAGCTGTAGACAATATGTGCAAAATGGCAACAAAGGTTGGGAGAAAACACCAATCAGTCGGTTGTTTAACAATAATTTCATAATTCTTTAGGAAACATAACTTCTGTTTCATTCACTACCCAACCGATGTATAATCACAATACTCTGATCTTTTTTAATCCTACACATAAAAAATTAGCAAATGTGTAAAAAAACTAAAACTGCTTCTATAACTACTAAAAACTGAACAATAAACTAATAAAAACCAGCAAATACACTCTAAAAACTAAGTAGAACTAACCCAGATAACCCTGGTAACTACTCTACTCCTCTAAACTTTATTTTTATCCATCTTTGCCTCATCAATGTGTGTTTGGTGGATTTGGCTCATAAGGAAGAACTGGTCAAATCCCACTGGAGGTGTATGTATACATCTGAGCCTGTGTGTCTGTTATTAGAGAAAATGGTGTTTAGTTTAGTTTAGTTTAGATGAGTGAAAGGAAATCAGATTTCCCCTGGACCTAAGACGCTTGGTGACGTCCGACGTCGTTCTGAATTTCGCTGCCAAGCCGCTCCAGGTTTTACACTCTGCACTGATTTGTCCTCTCAATGCAAATAATGGAGTATGGATGGATGCAGCGCGGCCACTCAGAGCGCCATCCGCTCCACCTGCGGCGCAGCCGAGCGTGCTGCAGCTGTAATTGGCCATCGCATCGATGACAGAGAAAACTCGTCCATTCATCACATCTCCCTCCTCTCTCTCTCTCTCTCTCTCGTCCCCGCTGCTGCCAACCTGGACCAATCCCCCTCCTCCTCCTCCTCCTCTGCTCCTCTTCCTCATTAAACTGGGACCCAGGCAGTAGCGGTCACTGCCTCTCATTTATTTTCATTTGAAACTGGTGCAGCTCCACTGATCCTCTGGGGCTGCAGGAGAGAGAGGAGGATGGTGTCATTCTGATAACAGCCAACACACACCTCACACACACGCACACACACCCCCACCGTAATGCTTGTGCGTGTGGATGGGACACGCACACACACTCCCAAACACAAAGGCGTGTCTGTGTGTGTCTGCCTGTGAGTAGATGCACTTTCACACCCATTTCAATTCATTTCACGCACATATTCACACATTTCATGTACCTGCAAAGCGCCGCGCTGCGCTCCGCTCCTCCTCGTCTTCCAGACGCCCCCCACCCACCGGCATGCTTCTGTCTTGATTGTGTGATTTTTGAGACGGTGATGATAGCGGGGTGTGAATCAGCGGCCGGTTAACCTGCACCTATTGTCACCTGTATGATTGCCTGTATTGATCTGGTGTCTGTTGCGTCTGTGTGTGTGTGTCTGCAGGGGGCTTCCTGCAGGAGTGTGTCTGTGCATTTTATTAGACGCCCCGACGGAGCGGCCCTGCCTGACACACGCCTGATTGAAAAGGGGCGAGGCAGATTAAATCGCCGTGGCGACGGAGACGGCGTGCACCCGGCTGCTGTTTGGAGACGGCGGCGGGCGTTTTGAAACCTCACGGCTCTGACCCACCAGACTGAACTGATAGAGGACTAACGGGACCATTACACAGGGACGGGTCACTGACCCAAACACACCCACTCACAGGAAGAACTGGAGACCAGAAGCTCATCTGTATCCCTGCTGCACTTCAGATTCAAATAAATCCCAACTTGGAAGGAGTTCTCCTAATAACTCACTGTCTTCAAATCAAGGAAAATGCAGCTTCTTCCCAGCAGGGGCGGATCTAAAAGGGGATATTAGGGGGGCCAAGTCTTTACCCTAAAAACTAAACTCTCTTTCTTATGTGCAGAAGCCTCTTAAAGCCTTCAAATTAAATATTAATTCACCAAAAATTGTTCTCAATTTTACTTCTCAGGTAAAAAGACTTCATATTTTTGAAGTAGCCGTCCAAGAATTTACTCACATTTTTACAAAAGAAAAAAAACTGTGAAAGTTTTTTTAATAATAAGTGACTGCTCAATTATAACACCTTACCTAATATTTAGAAATTATGCCAAGCTGGTAAAAATAAAAAGTGAAGTGAAAATTCTGGTATTTTAAAGACTAAAATGTGAAAAATGATGCAATTACAAATGAACTAAATGATAAAGGTAATTTTTAACTAAAATTTATCTGTTTTCTTCCAAAACACTAAAAAGATTTTTAGTGTTTTGTGACTTTTTGTTGTCTCAAAATTACACCTGTGTGAAAATACTTTGAGTATGTTTCAATTTTAAGGACAATGCGTAGACATAATATAATAATAATAATATTTAAACAGCTTTAATCAGGTGATCTTATCAATATATTCTTCCACAACTGTGAGGATATTTATAATCTAGATGTGACCCAACATGTTGAACATGAATGCAAAACCAAGATGGCTTCCACTCAGAGAGGTAAACTTCCTGTCAAATTGTCACGGAGATCCAACCGTCGGAGCCTCATTAAAATGCTTCTTTCTACGTTATTCCAGAACCACATTTCACTTCTGAAGCCTGAAATAAAATCCTGGAAAAAGAAACAATTATCGTTTCTTTGTATTAAAAGCGTCACCAGGAGGTTTCAGTAAAACAGAAAAGTTACTTTGTTCTGCCTTATGAATGAGCCAAAGTCCAAATCCAGCTGCCTGAGGAAGCAGAACCAGAGCAGCACGCAGGGGGGCGGGACTTCCTCTAGGCTGTGGTGCATTCAGGGACGCCTGGGAAACCAGATCGCCTAAATATCAAAACAACTCTACAATGATGTAAACATTTTGGATTCTCAAATGTCAGCACATTTTTATAAAAGAAAAAAATCTTGATTGTTTTCAGGTAGTTTTATGGTTGTGTAATTTAATCGGGCATCAGCTACCTGTGCGTCACATTTACAGGTGTACCAGAAACATGCAAATACATTGGTTCTGGCCAGAACCTTTGTATGCAAAAAACGAACAAAAACAAAAAACTACTAATTATGTTAACATTTTTTGTGGATTAAAATCTATGTAATTATTTAATGGAGATAAAAGACAATTTATGTTTATAATAATCAATTAACTTAAAATAATTTATTATCCTGAGTGAGAAAATGGCCGCTGCTTTATCAGAGTTTGAAGAATATCAGACAGTGAGGGAAAAAATCAGTTTTTTTACACAAATCATCCAAACTTCTTATTTAACTGTTCAGTATTATACTGTACTGTGTTTTATAATGATTCATATGGAGGTGTAGAAACCTGAAATCGTATATTTTAATGTATTTTATAGTTTAGTCCTGTGATGATTTGAATTATGACAGTTTGTTAGATTTAATATCCAACTAAACTAAAATGATGAACTTGTCAGGAACAGAAAAATCTAAACGCTGAACTTTCCTGCCAGATGCTGCCAAAACAACTAAACACTCATCCTCCTCTATCCGTCCTCTGTCCTCCTCCTCTATCCGTCCTCTGTCCTCCTCCTCTATCCGTCCTCTGTCCTCCTCCTCTATCCGTCCTCTGTCCTCCTCCTCTATCCGTCCTCTGTCCTCCTCCTCTATCCGTCCTCTGTCCTCCTCCTCTATCCGTCCTCTGTCCTCCCCCTCTATCCGTCCTCTGTCCTCCTCATCTATCCGTCCTCTGTCCTCCTCCTCTATCCGTCCTCTGTCCTCCTCCTCTATCCGTCCTCTGTCCTCCTCATCTATCCGTCCTCTGTCCTCCTCCTCTATCCGTCCTCTGTCCTCCTCATCTATCCGTCCTCTGTCCTCCTCCTCTATCCGTCCTCTGTCCTCCTCATCTATCCGTCCTCTGTCCTCCTCCTCTATCCGTCCTCTGTCCTCCTCATCTATCCGTCCTCTGATGTCCCCGCCGTCTCAACCTGCCACTCACCTGCTGGAACGTTGTTCCCACAGGCTAAAGGTGTGGAAACGTTCCCTTCCTCGCCTCTCGCTCGACGAACCGCTTGATGCAGAAAGTCACATTTTTCATCTGGAAATTGCAAATGAAGGGCATGCCTCAAAAGCAGTTTCATTTGTCACCCAATGAAGCATTCACCGATTCAGTCAGTAAATTATGGTGCAATAAATTACTACCTGCAAACATCAATGAAATATGTTGACTCGTTGCAAAACAAGTCAACCTCAGCACGACTGTTTTTCATGATCAGGTGCGCAGCAGCGGCTCGATTCTAATCTTTTATGCAACAGGAAGGGGAGTCGGCACAAAGTGGGACCGCTGGAGTTCCACCAGTTAAATTTATCCGTAATGGGAACTTTAAAAATAAAAAATGCAACATTGGGAGAAGGTGGAATGCATTTTAGATGGAGAGGAGCGAGAGGAAGCGAGCAGCTGGGGATCTATTTTGCTTTGCCATTATTATTTTCAAAGCAGGGATGCCGCTTTTCCTCCCGTTCCCGTCGCTGCCATCGCTCCTCATCACCCCCCTGCCACCTCCTCCCCACTTTTCCTCATTTTCACCAAAAGTTTGACACGCAGAAAAAAAGAGCACATATTTATCCCGACCTCCCGCTCCGCCATCATCCCACCCATTTGTGTTTAATACCTGCTAGAAATTGCACAGACTTGAATAAATAAGTAAAATAAATAACAAAGGCTTTGCTAGATGGCTGGGAAAATGTCACATCCTGCTTCGCTTGAGTGGTTGCCTTTGGTCTTAATACCAAAGGCCTCCCATCAATCTGGATCTCATCTCTCTTTCTATTAAACACAAGTGCAAGCTCACAAATCAGGTTGGCAAAGATTCCCACCGCCCTGGGGGGAATCTCTCTCAGTGCAGTTTACAGAAAGTTATATATAAGGAAGATTTTATGAGCAGAAGATGAAGAATGAGAACACTGACACAGAAATGTGCTGCAGCTCCTGAAACATCAAGGAAAAAAGTAAGAATTCATCCATATTCATGCATGTGTGGGTGGAATAATACAAAAATGTAAATAAGCTGAAAGGCAAACACAGCGACTGTTTGATGAGAGCCGTATCTAAACAAAAACAAGTGAAATGTGAATGAAGTCAAAGGTGAATGACTCCAATCTGCCACATATTCAATTAGCAGCAGCAGAAAGCTGCCAGGACTCAATCCTGCTTTTTAAAGTCCACTGAAAAACAAACATATCTGGAGCCATCAGCTACAGATTCATCTGTAAAACTCCAGTGGGTTATGTTTCAGTTCCACGGTTTGGTTTTGTAATTTCTGTCACTTCCTGGAGTGTTGTGATTGGTCCGTCACTCCCTGGTTGTTTGTGTTAACAACACATTTAGCGACTGAGTTTGAGATATAAATGCGCAACAAGACAAATTATTGTTTGTTTTCAAATATTTATGCGCTGCGATCAGTTTGACTGCTCTGTCAGATTGGGGACAGAGAAAACGCCACAGAAATGCAGCTTTTCAGAAAAACCGCATGAAAAGTCAAGATGTTACTCATCTCCATGACAACGCAGGAAAATGGGACGAAACCGGAAGAACAGGATGTTCTGCTTGACCCGACAGAACGGACTCTGACCTGGAGGTTCCTTTGGTTAAAACCAAATATTAACAAGTATTTCTGATTTTATTTCTAGAGCAAATATCTGAGGACACTTGAAATGAGACAAAACTAAACTATGAGATAAAAGTCCACTGGCAGATTATTTCACTTTTTCATGAATATAAATGGATTTTTGACTAATAAGTAAATAAGTAAGTTCACTAGACCAAACACAATTGGAAAGATTTTGTGTTTTTGCAGTGAAGTACTGAAGCAAAGTGACATCTGGGTCAGGAGAGCTCCTGGTGTGTGTGTGTGTGTGTGTGTGTGTGTGTTAGCTGATGTTCTGACTGCGTCGTCCTCTGAGCTCTCTGTTTTCTCTGTTGCCTTCATGATTGACAGTTCAGTTTAGTTAATGAGTGACTGGAAAACCTGAAGTTTGAATTCAACAAAACAAAATGATTTTCTGCAGGATCATAAATACCAGCAATAATAACCGTTGAAGCTCCCTGGTCTGTGTCTGATGTTTTAGCTAAAGTTGGGTGAAATTGTGAAAATGTGCATTTTTTGTTTTATCTCATTTCCAAGCTTTCCAGGAATGTAGGGCAGCAGACTAGCAAGGAGCTGCTGCTTCTCCCATGGGAGGAAAGTTAAACTGAAGCTTCCAGGAACAACATGCGGAAACTCTCCTGGAGACAAACTGACGGTGTGACTCCAGGATTATTATTCACAGTCTGGATTAGACCCAACGTACGGAAACTCCTCTGAAAACGAGGCTGACTTTCAGTTTAATCAGATTAAATTTGAGTTGTATTGTCCTGGTCAGACTGTGTGCGCTGCTTCTCCTGGTTATTTTCTATTTTACATTTTAAAAAGTGTAAATATTGTGAGATCATTTCAATAAAAACTGTGTATTAAAAAACAACTGATAATTCAAAGTCTTAACAGTTAATTTGAAGATAAAGTTAATCTGTGGAAAAATCTGACAGATTTCTATAATTTATTTGAATTTCCTGTTGGAGTTTATGTGAATTATGTTGTCATGGTAACCCAAATCCCATCCAATAATCTAGCATAGTCACTTACAGACTACATGACGATGACCGGATCATTTTACAACGAATGATTGTTGTAACAACGAATGAAGTTCAACTAACTTCTGCTCCAATCTGGAATAAATTCAATTAAAACTCAAGTTAATTAGTTTTTTAAGTGCTGGGACCACAATAAAATATTTAAACTGAGTTAATTTCAAGGTCTATAATTAACTACAGTTCAATAGAAAGCTATATATTGACAAAATAAGCAACATTTTCATTGAAAAATCAGTTTGAACGATCCGATTGGCCAAACACTAGCACTAGCATTAGCAACATGTTTAGCATTAAGATGCTACTTTAGGCTTAAATAGTTTTGCTGATTAGCTAAGTCCTTTTAGCTTAACATGAGCACAACAGTAGCCTTTTCCAGTGTCCAATCAGATCGCTTCGAAGCAGAAATTAAAACCCAGAGGCCGGCAGAATGAATTTGTTGTCCATCGATGTTAGCGAATGTAGCGTCAGATTTACGGCCGTACCAGAAACACAATTTATAATTTAATTAATGCATTAAGTTGCAGCAGCTAGTTTTTTTTACATTATATATTCTTCTGTTTTGCTGTACAAGTTTGATAGAAGATTGAATAATCACCAAATATAAAATCAACAAAACATGCAAAAATCTGATGAAATATTAAAATTTAACTCAAAAGTAAATCCAGTGGAAGTGGATTTAACCTCCCACTGGACAACTGGACCCAAGTGGAAAACTTCAACGTGGACCAGTCGGGTCTCCAGAGGCTCGGCCCGGTCCGGCTCGGCCCAAACGCGGTTCAGCGATCGACGCTCCCAGAGGAGGCGCTGCCAGATCAGACTGCACATACCTGGCACATCACAGCCTCCCTGCCTCAGGAGGCTGGGCTGAAGACACGGGCAGGGAGCGCTGATTAAAAATTCATCTCTGTTTATTATGATTTATGCATGTTTCACTGAGCCAGGGACGGAAAGAGAGGAGAGGAGAACAGCTTCATTAGTGCATATTGTGCATCCATGTATGTGTGTGTGAGTGTGTGTGTGTAGCAGGTGGGGAATAGTTAAAATTATGGATCGTACGTGAGCTTCATTAGAATGTTTGGCATTCGGGCCGAAATCATCCGTCTTCACCAAACACCTGCATCTCCCTGAAAAACAACAATCCAAATCCCAAATTATGTGAAGCACTCGGCCCATCAGCATCCAAACGCACAAGACCCTCTCGCTAAGTTCTGCCTTAATTATCCATTTCCGCCTCTGTTGTTTGGAATTCAAATCAAATCTGCCTCCTGTTGCATGTTGACTCAGCGCAGAGTGACGCGGCAGCAGGAAGCGGGCCGCGGCGCTACGCAGCGCTCTGATGCAATCATCGCACACATTCCCTACAAACAGCTGCTGCAGCCGCGGATCGCATGCTGCAGCCGCCGATCTGATGCTGCAGCCGCCGATCGGACGCTGCAGCCGCCGATCTGATGCTGCAGCCGCCGATCGGACGCTGCAGCCGCGGATCGGACGCTGCAGCCGCGGATCGGACGCTGTAGCCGCGGATCGGACGCTGCAGCCGTGGATCGGACGCTGTAGCCGCGGATCGGACGCTGCAGCCGCGGATCAGACGCTGCAGCTGTGGATTGGATGCTGCAGCTGTGGATCGGATGCTGCAGCTGTGGATTGGACGCTGCAGCTGCCGATTGGATGCTGCAGCAACGGCTCGATGCAAAGATCATCACTGAATATGACTGGAGCATCGACTGATGCATTAAAATCACAGCCAGCTGATTGGTTATTTGCACTGACAGACCAGGTTCACTGCAAAAACACAAAACATTACCAAGTATTTTAGTCTGGTTTATAGAGCAAACATCTCAGTGTATTTGCAGCTTTTAAAAGCATCAGAAAACTTCAAATCTGATGTTTTCCATCCAGTCAGAGCTCAAAATGTCAGAGCTCCAACAAAGGAGAGTCTAGAGAGTCTGTTGAATATATATAGTCTGTACAAGAAAACAGAAATAAATCAATAAGCCACCTTAAGATTATTTTTGTAGATTCTAATGTTTAAAATAGATTTATATTACATTAAACCTTGTTTTCGATACCTGCTATAAAATACAAAATAATACATTTACATAAACAGAGAGTTCTGGTTGGCTGCTTCCAGCAGTGATATAAAATAAAAAATGACTTTAAGGTTTGGTTTAACGGCAGAAACACCTTGAAGGAAACCGAAAACTGATCTGAGTTTCAGGATGTTAAACACGTTCCAGATGATTTCCTAATCAAACAATTCATTTTAAATATTACACTAAGGTGTGTGAGCAACCAGAAACGGTTCTAATAGCCTTCAGGCTTTCAGCCAGACAACAGAAGAACTTCATCTGAGAGCGGTTTGGTTCTGTTGGGTTTTGGACTTTTTATTGTTTCTTTGTTCTGTGATTTATTTCAAATCTGGATTCTGTTTCCTCTGCATTGATCCGAGAGAATTTTACCTTTGCGTATAAAATGAAATGAATCTTTAGTAAAAATGAATCAAACTATAATCTGACCTACAACCTATAATCACAAAAATGGTCGATTTTATGTTTCTGGTGCTGCAGCAGCTACAAAACCGTCTCCAAAAGACTCCAATCTTCTTCTTTCTTGCTCTATTGTTGTGTGGATGTAATGTTCCATTCTCCGTGCTTAGCGCCACCTGCAGGTCTGGAGAGTAAAAACTGCATTTTCATTGATCTTCCATTTATTTCTTGCAGAGGGTCAGAAGTTTCCTGTGGGAATTTAGGATGTGAAGAGATCATACAGGTTTCTTTAAACCCCTTGAGTTTATTTATTGGGGTTATTAACTAGATGCTTTTTAACATTTGGTTGGAGAAAATTCTGATGCATCCACTGTTATGAACACACAGTGAATGTCCGGGGCTCTCTCCTTGTGGTGATGCAGATCATTTCCGTTTCATGAATCTGGTAGGACATGGAGTAGTAGAGTGGGCTGAGAACGGAGCCCTGAGGAACTCCAGGTGGGAGTGTTCACATCAATGAGATTCTTATGAATTATTTTTGTTTTGTGGTTTTAGTTTTGTGCGATAGCAGTTTAGGTTTTTATCTTAACCTTTTTGTTTCCCAGGGTAAGCATGTTTTATGAAAATGTTGCAGATCATCCTGACCAACAGAAAATGAAACATTTCTAGTTTTAAAAGGAGGAAACATAAATTAACTTTTGGGTTCTGGTTAAGCTTAGTGAGGATGTCACACTTTGAGCGCCGTGTCTCCACGCTACGTCCTCCCTGGACATGAGCGTTGCGTCTTTGTGATTCGGAGGAGCAGAGCCGACGCTGCAGTGAGTTCGTTTTAAATTGTTTACAGTTTAATGACCGATTTGTGTTTGCTGTTTCTGCCGAGCGCGCGCTCCGCTCTCCCTCGCCCCGCCATCCTTCTCCTGCACTCTGTGTCTCCTGCTCCCTAACACGCTCCGACAGCAAAAGGTCAATGCCCATTGGCTACATGGGGGGGCATTGAGTGATGCGAAAAGGGGTGGGGTTGTCATGGCAACGTGCAGGGAAGCAGGGACGCAGGATGCATTCGGTGCCAAAAAAGAAGAAGAAAAGAGCCGGAACCTGAGCGGGATGAAAAGCCTCCGACGGACAGCGGCTCGGTGGGTGAAGGCGCAGCGGACTGGGAATAAACTGGGTTTTAACTGGCTGACGCTTTACCAGCCTGGCAAATGGGAAGGGTGTTGACTTGGCCAGTCATGCCAGTAAGGCAGACAGAGGGGCCTGAACACGGCGAGCTGCTCTGTTATGTCTGTGAGCCACATTCTGCTGAGCTTGGCTTCACATTAATAAAAGAGGGATTACTAAAGTCTGCAGGCTCCTCTTAGGCCCTCCACCAGCCAGCAGCACCCCCTCCACCCCCTCCACCCCGCTCTGCATGCCGCTCACGTCCATCCCATTCAGAAAAAAAACACTCATCTGCCTATTCTCCTGTCTCTTCCCATTTCATTTCTCTGCCTTTAAGTAGAAGCAGAAGGAAATGCACGAAAACAGATAAATTATTTAGATTTTTTCCCAAAAGAAAAGAGAAAAAAAAATCTTGACTGTGCAGTTTGAAAGAAAAAGGGGAAAGGAAATGAGGAGGAGTGAGAAATAAAAATTACATTAGATACAAGATTCCACAATCATCCCGGTGATATGAAGAATTAATCTTATCTTCCAGCAGCACGCGCAGCCGGGACGCAGCGAGCGCCTCCAAAGGCTCCGAGATGACAACAGGACAAATTCGCCATTCCATTATGGCGCCATTCATCCATTGTGACGGCAGACACCTCGCGATAAGCAGCCGTATTGTTGCCATTGACAATGTCATTATGGGACAGTAAACAAGAGACGGCGCGGCGGGTCGGGATGAACCGGGCGGGGCGGCGAGGTCACAGAGCCAATCTGGGATGAAAGGATGCGAGACCCCACGGGAGTGATAAGACACCTCTTCTTCTGCTCCATCCGTCTCTTCTCCCAAAGCCAAGGGCGGCCGAACGCCAAGAACAAAGCTCAGCCGCGCCGCGCCGCCGTAATCAACTCCTCTGTACTCACAATCTTCCCTGGAGGTCGTCCGCAGAAAGAGGCTTAGAAGGAGGAACGGCTCCGGGATCACGGCTGTTAAGATGGGAAATAGGTTGACATTCAGCGAGTCTCTTACTCCGTTTTACAGACCATGAGGGGAGCAGAGCCTGCAGGTAGAGCCAGGCAGGCTTCCAGTTCAACAACAACATGACCCACAGCAGATACTTCCTCCAATATTTTCATTGATTAATTTGATCAATACGACCAGATGATGTTCTGAAGAACAAGTTGAGACAAGAATCAGGTGTTATTGTTGAGGAAACTAAGAATCAAGAGATTAGTTTGGACAAATGGAGTCAAATCAGTAAATCAAGGTTTGATTGGTCCATTTAAAAAGCTCTTTAGCCAATGAAAATACTCCTGGAATAAAAGTTTCATTCATCAGAAGCTTCATGTTTGATTAGTTTAGACAAAGTCATTGGTAAAGCTGCATTCACACCAGCCAGGTTCAGTCCGCTTTGACAAGACTCCAGTCCACTTTACTCTGACTCCAGTCCACTTTACTCTGACTCCAGTCCACTTTAGCTCGACTCCAGTCCACTTTAGCTCGACTCCAGTCCACTTTAGCTCGACTCCAGTCCACTTTAGCTCGACTCCAGTCCGCTTTACTCTGACTCCAGTCCGCTTTACTCTGACTCCAGTCCGCTTTACTCTGACTCCAGTCCGCTTTACTCTGACTCCAGTCCGCTTTACTCTGACTCCAGTCCGCTTTAGCTCAACTCCAGTCCGCTTTACTCTGACTCCAGTCCGCTTTAGCTCAACTCCAGTCCGCTTTACTCTGACTCCAGTCCGCTTTAACCCGACTCCAGTCCGCTTTACTACTCCGACTCCAGTCCGCTTTAGCCCAACTCCAGTCCACTTTACTCTTTCCATTTTTTTCCTCTCTCCCAAAGAGCACAAATAATGACAACTGTAGATTTTATCTTCTGCTGTGGTACTGATTTCTAGTATGTGAATTAATACATGTTCTGCATCTAAAATAGGCAGTTATGTTTTCAGGGATTTTCAGCTTTTTTCAGGGGGTTGTGGTTCCTAACCTTGTGAAAACTGTAGTAAATAGTTTGTAAAAAGTTACTCATTAATTGAGATAATTTAGAATTAATTCTCATTTATAACCTTTTAAAAAAAAAGCAATAGAAAAACAGCATTTTGCAAACTGAAGGGGCCATAGATACAGCTGGGAGGGACACCCATCAGATTTTTAAGGTAAATCAGAAAGTGGAGTCTCATTCTGCTCTTTTTGGGGTAAATTCTTTTGGACCTCTGGTCACCGCCTGAATAATTCACTCCGTCTGGCTGCTGCTCTGCTGGAGATGTTCAGCATTAATGAAATTTTCCTGAAAAGGTAAAAGAAGAAGCAGGCTCCAACTGATTTCATCATTTTAGGAGTTTCTGTTGCAGAAAAGATGTTGCATAAAATAAATGTGAATTTATAAGGTACTTCTCTTAGCAAAATATTTTTAAATAAAGAGTTTCTTTGAATGATTTTAACCTGAAACTCCAGAAGCTGAAGCGTTAGCATTCTGGGCATGCTCCAACCCCCTCCCTGTGGGCCTGGAGCTGACAGGATTGTTCCTGTTCCATTTGCAGACATTAGCACTGGGAGATTAATTTGTCCCCTTCCATTAGGTGGGAAAGCAGCCGCCATGGCTGCTCAATTATCGCTTAACAAAAAGAAAAATACTCAAACGCACAGGAAGCATCAAAATAACAAGCATGAGCGTCGCCGCATCATGCGGATGCATTTCTGTGCGTTCGTCAGCGGCAGCAGTGGGCAGGTGTCTCTGCTTTCTGCAGCTAATTAACAGAAAACCTACTGACACTCGGCTCTGCACAGGATGACAGGAGATGGAGAGAGGGGGATGGAGGAGGACGAGATAAAGGGTGTTTCTGCGTTTTGACTTCCTGCTGCTTCCTCTTTTATGACGACTCCGACTTCATTAGCAATAATGAATATCAGCGAGGCTCCATGAAATGTTTGGATCCTTAAAAAGACAAGAAATCCGTTTAAATCCGCCTGTTTTCCGGCCGGAGTGACAGACGGCGTTCCAGCATCATTCCCACCAGTTTGGCGACTGGGATGGCCCCAGTATGGCCGCCCCAGGACTCAGACATCTGAGCATCACAGAGGAGATGTTAGCATGAAAATCTGTGACAGAAACAAAGTCTGATTGTAGATCTGTTTTTTTTCCCCGTCGCGCTCCGCTGATGTGACGATGCTGCCGTGTGGTGAGACTCGCTAATTGGCTCACCTGTTTCTGCGCCATCTGGAGCCTCTCAAAAAATAAAACAGGAGAAAAAAGATCCACACCAAGTTCCCCAAACATCCCTCACACACACACACACACACACCCACACACACACCCACACACACAGAGGAATACATGCAGTACCTACATCCAGCTGAAATGTGTAAACCAGCTGAAAAACATGTAACAGAGTTGGGTTGTAACTACTTACATTTATTTAAGTAACTTTTTTGAAAAAAAATACTTTTAGGAGTATTTTTACTATGCTGTACTTTTTATTTTTAACTTGAGTAAAAATATGTTGAAGTAGTGCTACTTTTACCTGAGTATAATTTTTGTTCTCTGTGCAACTTCAAGATCAAGATTCAGCCCCAAATTAGAAAATAGTAAAATCAAAGAGAAAAAAGCAATAATCTCTAATTGGAGGCATCGTTTTATGGTTTTTATTGCTGTTTTTATGAGCGGTTCTAATCCTTCCGGCTCCCATCGGGTTCCAGGTCGGTGCTTCGGATCGCAGCAGGAAGTTCCTCCGGGCTGCAGCGCCTCCCCTGCCACCGGGTGCGCCACTGAGCGCGCTCACAACAACCCAGTGGCAGCAGAAGAAGAGCCGTCGTCATTAGCAACGGCTCATAATTCATGCATTTGGATGAAAAATGGATGAGTGGCGGCCATGACACCAGCTGCTGGGAAAGTCTTCACGGTCTTTGGTTCTGTTTGGTTCTGTTCGGTTGTGTTTGGTTCTGTTCGGTTCTGTTCGGATGCTGCAGGCCGACTCGCCGCTCATGGCAAGATCTGAAATGTTCAGACTGTCAAGGTTTTGTCCTTTGCTCTTGGTAAAACATCCTCATCTCAGTGAGACTGGAAGGAAAAGATCAGTTTAACCTCAGCTGGATTCAGGCCTGGACTTTGACTAGGCCCATTTATTTCCTTTTATTTCTGACTTTGCCATCTGCATGTTCCACCAAAATGAGTTTTAGAAAAAGCCCCAAAGACTTTTTTCTGTCAACTTTAAGAAGCTGCTGAGGGAAACCATCCCCGCAGCATGATGCTGCCACCACCATGCATCATTATGATGTGAAAAGATTGACTGAATTAGGTGAGTTCATGCGTATCATGGAAATATGAGTCATTCTTTTTGATTTCCAGGATTAAAATAATTCTGGGTTTTTTCTTACAGTTTAGTTTTATTACGTTGTGACGTTTAGTTAGTTTTTAGAGTGTTTGCTTCACATCAGTTAGAAAAGCTAATAAACAGACTAAACAACACAAAGAGCATTAAATCTCTAATTTCAGTGTTTTAGTTTTATAAACTAACGACAGTTCCAGTTATATTTTTCCTTTCTTTCAGTTGATGAACATGTTTTCTCGGTTGGCTGTAATAACCTCGGTGAGGTTTTCCCAGAGCGATCGCTCCACTCAGCCACTTCCTGTCTCATAAATATTCAGTTGTGGGAAAAACCGGGGGGCGGGGCCTGGAGCGGCGTAGCGAGGGGCCGCCGTTGTCATGTGGCAACCGGGAGGCAGTAAGGGAGCCGGCGTACCGGCACGCCGCGTTGTGTGTAATTACAGCGACTCACTGTCTGCTGAGTGGCTCTGCTCCGTAAACAGGAAGTGCGTCCCTCACACACCTGCAGAGAGGAAGCCGGGCCTTTGGAGAGCCGTTGTGTCGTGCATAATGCTATTCATCCTCTAATCAACACTTGTTTGCTGCGGCGTGTGTGTGCGTGCGTGGGGAGGGGTGTGTGTGTGTGTGTGTGTGTGTGTGTGGGGAGGTCATGTCAGAGCCAATGGAGGGTTTGCGGCTCATAATGACCGAAGCTGAAAGGCATCCGAGGAGCCGCGGCGGCTAATTATCAGCTGTGTGCCTTCAAAGAACATTATCAGGACAAAGACCTGCAATTAGACACTCTCACCCACACAATCCCCTCGCAGCCTTCATCACCCCCATTTCCGCCGTCAACTCTTCCTCCTCCCAAACTGTCTTCCTCTCCTCTCCACCCTCTTTCATTTGCTCCCTATGAGTCCCACGACCCTCTTTTCCTCCATTTTTTCATTTCCTGTCTCTCTTTTATTTATCCCCAACCTCCCAATTCCTGCCTTGCTCCTCCTCCTCGCTCCTCTTCCTCCTGGCCCAAAACAGACACTTAAATAACAAGCCGAGTGTCAGTCAAACCGCCAGAGAGCTTCATTAGAGGAGGAGAGCACACAGGATCAAATTATACACCCAGTTCTGCTTCGTGTGAACGTGTGTGTGAACGTGTGTGTGAGGCGATTGGACGGCGGCGGTGGAGACGGAGAGGAAGCGAATGCGCTGCAGAATGACGCAGCTGTGTGTCGGATTAGAGCTGCGTCTGTTTGTTTGTGTCTGACAGTCGCAGCCTCGCCCATTTTCTCCAATCAGGCAGAAAAACAAAAGCTGAATTATTCTCACATTCTTCTCCTTTTCTTCCACGTTCCAGTTTTAGCCGCATCCGGCCGGATCCCGGGATCGGTTCTGAGCTGCTGGATCCACTGGAGCGGATCCAGGTCCAAACTCATGAATACATGAGCTCAATGTGAGAAATATTAGATAATTCTGCATAAAGATGCTAATAATGTGAATACCAATATTTCTACTTCACTCCAATCAAAATAGATTCATTGAAGCCTAAATGTTGCCGCCCTGCAGCTTTTATTTTAAAAAGTCATGAAATATTTACCACAAAAATATCACAACTGATGAAAAGATAATCAAATAACAGATAAAAAATGATGCTTCACTTCCTTTAAACATAAAAATAAAAAAACAGCCATCCTGAAGTTTTGAATAAAACACAGATTCTCCACCAGGGGGCGCAAAGCAAGAATTAAAAACTGAAACAGTTTCGCTACGTTTTCATTAAAACACTAAAACTTAACACTAAACTGATTCTACAGCTTAAAGCCTGGAGTAACACTGACCCTCCCCCACGTGTTGCTGAGCACTGTCAGGCAGCTGGCTGAAACTCCGTTTGGAAATATTCCTAATGCTGAAAATCCACATCAGTGATGACAAGAAATCAGCAATAAAATGTAAAAATATCAATAATTCCATCCAGAATCCGCTTCAACTGGAATGACGTCATTTAGTGATTTAATTACAAATATATAACAGAAATATGCCATAAATATTGTTTGAGTAGCTCGTAATAAAAAGAGATAAAATGTTAAATTAGAAGCAGAACAAATTAATTTCAGCTAAACTTGAAGCAAAGCATCGTTATTAGATAAACCTTTTCAGGTTTCACAAACAAAATCTGGAATATTAAAAACTATATTTGGGAAAATCAGTTATCCATATTATAATATACAATATTATAATTACCAATTCTTACATAAATATATATGGTTTAATTAGATATACCTGGAAATTTGAGTTTCTCCGTTCAAAACGTTTAGTTTTATGATAATTTCCTTTTGACATGAATAACTGAGATATTAACCGTCACTACAGATTTAACCCCCAAATAATCTATTATTGATCTTTAAGAATAATTCTATTACAAATATCTCCAAAAATAATTTTAAGCTTTCTTTTAAAAAGTTTATCAGCAGAAAAACAAACAAAATTTATTTAAAATGGAAACTGAAACATCTTGTAAGGAAAAATGTGAAAACCTGAAATATTCCTTCTGAACTGTGGATCTCTGCAGAACATTTGGTCTGAACCAGTTTCAAGATTTTACATTCAGTTTTTCATTACAAAGTCTCATTTGTGTGTTAAAATATGAGTTTGATTAAAAATCTTATGTTGGACATCTTAACTATGACAATAAAAGTGCCTGATAATGTCTAAAACTTTACGATGCATATTGAACATGTTTTAATCACAAATACGTTGATAAAAGTTCATTAATTCATTATAAAAGACGTTTTACCACAGAGAGCAAAGGTCAAGCCAAACTAAAATCACAGAAAATGCAAACATGACCTTAATACAGCAGGAAATGATCCTGATTATCTAACAAACTAAAACCTGCATTTGGCCTTTTGGATGAAATATGAATCCATCCTGCAGGAAAAGTTGCAGCCAACATTGAAACTGACCAAAATGCTTTTCTAAAAAACTTAGAAGCAAAACTTTGTGAATCTTTGATGTCATTAAAACCACATATTCTTTAACAATCCAGACTCCTAAATGGATCTTCTCCTTTCTGCTCCATTTCCCTGCTCTAGAAATCAGTTCATAAAGACTTAAAATGTCATAAGAGAGGAAATCCATCACAGCGTTCATCCCTCTGTTTGCTGGAGTTTGGAACAGGATCCACCAATCAGACGCCTCCGTTCGCCTCACTGATGGCGCTCAGGAAGGATTCTCATCTTTCCCGTTAGCAACGCCTCAGATGAGGAATAGGTGGAGCTATTTTTGACCGGGCCTTATTTAAAGCTCCCCGCCCCGCTCTGGGTCCGGCGCTGACGGCTTCGGTTTAATGACCCTCCGCCGCGTCACACCTCGCCCTCTCCAATTTCCTCCTCTCCTGTCCAGGAGTTCAACTCATCATTCTGTCCTTCCAGACCAACAAACCCGCAACCCGCCGCAGCTCTGATGCCGCCCTGCAGGACGCATGCGGCGCTGCATGCGGCGCAGAAAGAGGAGGAAAGTTTTCCTACCTTTGTATCGGTCCAGAGAGGTCGCCGGCGTCCTGCCTGCAAGACAAAAGATTAGAGAAAAGATTAGAGAAACGTCTTGAAGAAAACCAGGAAACCGAAAACAGTTTCATAATATTCCCATAAAGGAGTTCGAACCATTTAAATTTTTCTTCAAAATGATGGTAATTATTGATAAAACATTTCTAAAATTTTGCATTCAGAACATCCAGGCTGTTTCTCCCCCTGATAGTCCGGTAAACCCGGTTCAGCTGCTGCGGTTCTCTTCCTCTCTGCTCCCAGTCAAACCAACCTGTTCCCCTCCTGGCCTGTGGGGGCGCTGCACCAAGAACCACTGAAGGAAACAACAGAAAAACCTCTGGAGACACTGAGAGCAACTTTGTTCTTCACCAAATGGAAACTAAATGGAGGCGTCTGATTTTAGCGGTTGGAGGATTTCAGGCTATGAGCCATTTCTGCTGCTAGTGCTAGGTTAGCACGTTAGCTTTGGTTGTATTTACCCAGAATGCCCTGCTCTGTAGTCCATTTCCTGCTTGGTGTTCACACTCGAATCACACCAGAGTTCACTTTGGGGATTTTTAAGGCAGCTAAACGTTTCCTTCAGGTTAAAGTGGTGATAGATTTTTCTACAGCTGCTCTGCCGGTCAGCTGGATGAAAGAAGGCGTCAACATTTTTCCTTCCTTAGAGAAAAAAACCCTCTAAACTCTCCAGGACTAAATAATACCGATATAAATTCCCAGACTGCATTGAACTCTGTGTAACGCAGGTTGTTGCATGGCTGACTGCAGATTTTGCACCAGCAGATTGCCTGACTAACCTCCAATCAGCTCATCAGAAAAGTTAAAAGTAGCAAAACCACAGAAAAGTGAGAATATCAGCACTTCACTATCTATGATTAATACCAGATGGTTCTTCTACATTTCTGCTTTCGTTCGTCTATCAAAACAACAATAAATGTAGAAAATATTTTAACGTTAATAAAAAACGTTGCAGCAGCAGAAACAATAATTCCCTCATTACAAAAACGGTGAAACAGTTGAGCCTCAGTTTGACTTTAAGCTACTTTTAATCAAAAAGGAAACAGTTGGATGCAGATGAAGGTGGAAATCACATAGGATATTGGCAAACACACACACACCCCAACACACACACACACACACACACACCCACCAGGCGATCTAAATGGTAAATTGGTCGTGTGTGTCCTTGGGAACAGTTGAGAAACTTCTTCCTTCCTCTGGGTTTTCTCCAGAATTCCCTGCTGTTTCCTCTTTTTCCCTCCTTCTCTTTTTCTTTCAGCCCTTCTTCCAATTCTCTGTTCCTCTTCCACTGCATGTAAATAAATTGGTCCCCGGGCCCCACCACTACACAATGTGTGTGTGTAAGCAAGCATAGCGCTCAGTGCAGACACACACACACACACACACACACACACACACACAACCCTCCCAATCTCAGAGCAGCCCCTAATTAGCCAGAGTTTTATTGTCACAGAGGTAAATAAAGTAAAGAATGAGTTGGAGCTCTGAGTGCGGAGGTGAGGGAGGTGATGGGGGTGAACGGGTGGAGTGGGGGGGACAAAGTGCAAGTGAGTATTATGATGATGAAATGCGGCGAAAAACTCGCAGCTCCTCCTCAACATGGCGGCCAATCACCGGTCGCCGCTCTTTGCATTTCAAAGACGCACTCTTGTCTGTTTCATCTCCCCAAAAACCAGCAGAGACGATTGTCCTGTTATCCTGCAACACACACACACCACACACGACACACACACCCACACACTCTGCAGCCACCTCTGCTTCAGTCCATTTTCCTCCACCATGAATTATGAAAAAGAGGAAATGGAACATCAAACACACTCTGCTTGCTCTTCAACGTTTACATCGCGACACACACACACACCCCCACCCCTCCCCACACACACACACACACACACACCTGAGACACACCAAACCTGCATTTCTACGTCTGCATGTTTGCATCCACCACTTTCCTAACACTTAGTCACTTATATTATTATATCTGGATGATAAAGCAGCAGAACTGAGTCAGATTTGATTCAACAGGATTAATGAAAACAGCAGCAGCATGTTCAGCCATGATGGAAAAGTAAGTACACCCTCGGTTAAATCAGAGCTTTAATTCACTAATTCAGTTCAGAAAAAAAAAATTCATGACACAAAATGCTATTACATCAAGAGTTTCTATTAATGTTGATAATTATGGCAAACAGCTAATAGAAAATCCAGATTTCTATATTAAACTAATTTTTGATAAACATTCAAAGTTTCTGAAAAACTGAATTCTGAGTTGTTTCATAAGTCATAAATTATCAAAATGGACAGAAAGACGTTCATAACTGTAATATCATTATAAATGAAGCTGTTGGTCTGAAACGGAGATTGGAATGGGGCCCAAGATGACAATCTGCTTAAGGCCCCAAAAGGCTTTGGACCGGCTCTGTGACATTCCTGATTTCTCTTTACATTATTTATGGTTTGAAATATCAATAATAATGTTTATGTGTAAAATTTCTCTCTCCACATCCTGGTCTTTATTTCCTGGAGTTAAATGAACCTCAGGACGTTACAGAACCGTCCTGGTCTCGACGCTCTGAGGCAATAATGGATCAAAACTCCCAAAACAAACAACAACGGTGCTGCAGCTGCTTATTTCTCCACCGAATATTCAGGATTTGTTTTTGAAAGTAAAACTGTGCTGAGTGTCTGGTACCCAGCGCTCATTAGCAGGGTTTGTTTTGGTACCGGCGTTCCCAGGGTTGACCTGTCAGTCAAACGGCGCCGCCGCTGCTCTGGGGGTTCTGGAGACGGTCGGGAGCTTCGGGGACCAAACCGTCGGGAAGCCGTGATAATTATGACTCTTGTTTGTGGAGATGAGAAGGAAACAGGTTGTGCTGTTCTGTAACAAAACATTTCACCCATGAAGGGCTGGGGAGCGGGTCCGGACCACAGCAAGCTGACAGAGGGTCCAAAGAGAGGCCCGGGGGCCATTTGTGGCCCTCTAAGTGATTCTGAGCGGCCCTCAACCACAACACAAAAATGGCACAAACTTTTTTTCCAGCTAAAGGTTGAAGGTCGATGCAGTCAAACAAATCTTAGTGACATTTTTTACACATTTCAAAAAATATACAAGTTAAAGTCTCCAAAATGTGGAACATAAAACACAGTAATAATTTAATTAAATTTAAGAGTAAATAGAAACATACGCTAAACTCCACTAAATAAAGCAAAAGTTTGTCAAGAATGAGCAACAGACACCCTGATGCTGAAAATAAACACAAAAAGTCCAAAGATAATAGAAAAAAGATTGTGAGTTTATATGTTTGCTTTTGTTTAAATGAGGTCTAAATAGCTGGATAGTTAGTTAAATAGTTAGTTAAATAACTAGGTAGGTAACTTTATCAAAACTAGATTTTATGTTACTTCTCCCTACGACTTCTTTATTTTATTAAAATATCACATTGTGTTAGTTGTGCAGATAAAAATAAAATAATTAGCTTCTTTTAAATAAATATACTTTTTAATTAAAAACTGTAAAGAAATGCTGTCTTTTGTGGCACTTAATTACTTTGAAGTTGACGGTTTGATCCCGTGAGGTGAAACGTTTGGACGGCGCTGCCTCTTTACGGCTCGTTTGTTTCGGATCAAACTCTGAGGAACCAATCAGATAATCAGTGGCGAAAGTTGGACCTTTAAATGTGATTCTTAAACAAAGTGACTCAGACAATAGACATGCAGCTGCACTGAGCATAACAGGAGCCCTTTAAATGGAAACTGAAGTGTTGCACCTTTGTTAACATGGAAATGTCAGATTAGTGTTTAAAAAGCCTTTTTAAATTTCACCGTCGCTGCAGGAGCTTTCTGCCGCCACCGCCGACCCTTTCAACCCTCTTCAGCGTTTTACCCTTTTAAGGTTTTCTATTACGGCGCCGGAGTCAGAGCAGAATCTGCAGAGCTACTTAAAACGGAAACCTGGCTCTTCAGAGGGACGGCGACAAATTAGTCCAAAACAAGAAGCTTTCAGGTCCGGTTCTGGTCGTCCAGGTGGGCCAGATCTGGGTCAGCGTTGATCACAGATGGGAGAGCGGCGTCCAGGTGGAGAGCAGCCAGACTTATGCTTAGTGACAGACACACACACACACACACACACACACACACACACACACACACACACACGCCACCGCGGGCCTGCCGGAGACGAAGAGCGGAGCTGAAACGCGACGGGCTCTCGGGGCGGCGGCGCCAGGGTCGCCACGGAGACAGCGCAGGTGGCAGGACCGGCCAGCACCACGGGCGCATTCCAGACGCCGTGATCAACAAAAGATGTGACATGAGGACGCGCAGGCTACAGCGCCACAACCAGCCGGCTGCCACGGCAACGGCGGCGAGCGTTTCCCACGTCGGAGGGATTCTGGAGATCCGAGTCCGTCTGGAGAGAGGTGGCAGCCTGGAGCCTCCTGGGGGCGCTGTTACTGACTGCACACAGAGGACCGGGCTTTAACTGGGACACTTTTTCATAATTATTTGCACATGAAACAATCACTGCACTGATTTCATTTTATCAGATGACCCATTTTTTATCTTCCTTCTACATGAAGAATAAAAACTGCAACAAAGAGTGGCGTTTTGGGGTCACCAGGTTTCCATGACAACCATTAGATGCTCTCTCCACAGCAGGAGGAGCGTCTCCAGTCCCATCAGCAGCATTAAGAGTTTAGTCCTCAGGGTTTAATTTGAAGGTTTTTCTTCCTGGAGTTGATCATAAAGTTCACTATGAAGTACGGTGGAGGCCCTGTGGTGCTGCGGGCCTGGATCCCGACTCCAGGCTCTATAATGTCTCAAAGACTTTAGTTAAATCTACTTATCTCTGCTTTTTAACTTCACTTGCTGTTGTTTTGAGTTCACACAGAAGTTTTTCCATGTTGAACTTTTTGTTATATATTTTTAAACAATTTAAAAAACATTTAACTTAACTTTAATTTTCAACTTCCTGAGACGATTTTCGTCCGATTCCCGTGAATAAAGAAAACACCAATCTTTTAAAGAACATTAGTTTGTTTCTAAAGTTCATGAAGGTTAAATGAGTAGAGACGAACATTATTTTTTATTTTATGATATTGGCAGACGTATGAATCAACTTCATTCATAAACCTTCCATTAATATTCACTAAAAATAAACTAAAAGCAGGAATTACAAAAGAAAAAGTCAACATTGGTGACACATTTGAACTGTAGTAACTCTTTCTGCCGAGTTAGATGAGAAACGTTTAAACGCTTTAGTTTGAACTTTGAACCCGGTGAAGTTCCTGGAAACAGAATCATTTCCATGGAGTTTCCTGCCTCCCATGTGTGAGCGACGCAGCCGGACGGACGGAGAGGAACCGACGGTTCTGCAGAACAGAATGTCCAGAACCGCGAGCCAAGAGAAACCAAAAGCCGATAAATCTCCAGAAGCGGATCCGACCGACGTTCTGAGCCGAACGAGTCGATGCAGAGCAGCAGCTCATCGGTCAGCCGGAGCCAGGTGTGATCCGGGTCATTACAAAATAAAAGCCTTTAAATGGAGTCTGAATCCTGGGTGCCATTTGGACCTGAACCAGCAGAAAATCATTTTATCACCAGATTCAGACGATTTTTCCACTTCCTGTTTATTTTTTCCAGCTGGTGTCAGCAGCCCATCTGCGAGGAGCAAACACTTCATGTTTTTATCGTTTCGCTCCTCTTCACATCTCACACATGCAGCATCCCGCTTCACCAAGCGTCCCTCGCTCCCCGGCCAATCAGCGCCGCCCATCACACCTCCATAAGCGCTGCTAAATTCCTCCCAAACCCGACATTCACACCTTCACACAGGTAGACGTGTGAAGACCGCCGCCCGGATGCCTGTTGTCATGGTAACGGCTCTTTCAGATGCTGTCAGACCCAGATTGATGGCCCGCCTCCAGTCGGTTCTGGATGTTTGGACCTGAGCGACACCGACAAGCTGCCGCGCCGTGACGTTGGCGCCGTACGGAGGTTCGATCAACGGACAGACGAACGAAGTAACTCAGAGACAAATCTGCTCATGTGCAGGACGGAGAGCAACCAGGGTCCAGTCAAAGTCCAGGAACACACATCTATACTTCACTTAGAATCTAGAAACACACATCTATCCTCCACTTAAAGAGTCTAGAAACACACATCTATACTTCACTTAGAATCTAGAAACACACATCTATCCTTCACTTAGAATCTAGAAACACATCTATCCTTCATTTAGAGTCTAGAAACACACATCTATCCTTCATTTAGAGTCTAGAAACACACATCTATCCTCCACTTAGAGTCTAGAAACACACATCTATACTTCACTTAGAATCTAGAAACACATCTATCCTTCACTTAGAGTCTAGAAACACACATCTATACTTCACTTAGAATCTAGAAACACACATCTATCCTTCACTTAGAGTCTAGAAACACACATCTATACTTCACTTAGAATCTAGAAACACACATCTATCCTCCACTTAAAGAGTCTAGAAACACACATCTATACTTCACTTAGAATCTAGAAACACACATCTATACTTCACTTAGAATCTAGAAACACACATCTATCCTTCACTTAGAATCTAGAAACACATCTATCCTTCACTTAGAGTCTAGAAACACACATCTATCCTTCATTTAGAGTCTAGAAACACACATCTATCCTCCACTTAGAGTCTAGAAACACACATCTATACTTCACTTAGAATCTAGAAACACATCTATCCTTCACTTAGAGTCTAGAAACACACATCTATACTTCACTTAGAATCTAGAAACACACATCTATCCTTCACTTAGAGTCTAGAAACACACATCTATACTTCACTTAGAATCTAGAAACACATCTATCCTTCACTTAGAGTCTAGAAACACACATCTATACTTCACTTAGAATCTAGAAACACATCTATCCTTCACTTAGAGTCTAGAAACACACATCTATACTTCACTTAGAATCTAGAAACACATCTATCCTTCACTTAGAGTCTAGAAACACACATCTATCCTTCACTTAGAGTCTAGAAACACACATCTATGCTTCATTTGGCATGTAAGGATGATGGTAAAGAAAAAATAGCAAATCACAGAAAAAAACTCAAATTTCTACATTTAAATTTTAAGATAAATCTCAAATGTTCTAGAAACAAATTGAAATTTCTGCATTTGAAAAGTCACTAATTTGATAGAAAAAAAGGGGAAATTTTTGAGTTTTTAAAGTTGAAAATGTTTGACCTTTGAAACAAAAATTTCTAAGTTTTTTCGCAGAAGGAAAAAACTGAAATGTAAAAAACATTTTGTTGGAAATTTGCTCTGTTTTTGTTAATCTGAAGTGGCTCCAACACGCCGTCGTTTTCATTTCTCCTGACGCTCCGTCTGCGTTGTGAGGTTTAATATTGGAAAACCTTCATGTTTGGACAGAAGATTTAATATCAGTTTAGATTAAAAATCACTAACAGAAGCACATAATGAGAACATTATTGCTCAGCATTTTGAAGATTTAAATCTTATTTAATCTTCTGTTGCAGTGAGATTTGACTTTGATTTGTAGTAAGTGGAACATTGATCAACACATTTTATATTTGTTTGATGATGGATCTGATAAATGTAATGTTTATTGATGTTTTTATGATGTAAAGCACTTTGAACTGCCTTGTTGCTGAAACATTTTAAACAAATAAACTTGAGAGAAGATTACAGCAGCTTCTGAGTTTGGTGAAGGATTTAAAATGTCTCAGAATAATCAGGTCTGCTTCCAGATCTGGACCACAACATGAAAGAAGTGTCCAGAAACCCAGAAACGTTCCTGAACGCTCCTGATGCTGAAGACATGAAGGTTCAGGTTTAACCTTCGTGTGAAGGTCAGCCTGAAGGTCAACCTGAAGTTAGCCAGAGAGAACGTAGCCTAGCTTGGCTAACTTCATTTATAAACACTTTTATGAAAGTAAAACCGACCAAAAAACATCAACACGATGTGACAGAGGGTTTAGATTTGTATTTATTTACCACCTAGTTCTATAGTTGGCCATGCTTTACTTTATTATGTTTGTTTATGTTGCATATGTTTTATTTAAAGCTAACGCTACTAAACCATTAGATATATTTGAATGTTTCTTCTGTTAAAAGGTAAATTTTAGGTAAATTATTTGTTTCTTTTTTACTCACCACTGTTTGAAAATCAGATTAAACTTTAATATATGAATGTTTTTAATGGGGTGCAATAAAAATATTTCAGGTAAATCATAGTTTTGGTTCTGAATCATAAAAACAACAAACACAATCAAATCCATGTTTTGGTGAATCATACAAACTGAGTGGAATCAAAAATCAAAAGCTTTTTGATTCTTTGATTGGATATTTTGTGGACAGTCTGCAGCGGACCATTAAAACCAGTAAACGTCCGTCAGAAACAGCTGGGCATCTTCAAAACGCTCAGCTGCCACATTTCAACAGCCTGCTAAACGGTACTTATGTCGGAGCAACAGGAACATTTTAAAGTGCAAAACAACCTGAGGACGTGGAACTGAAAACTGTGTTAAAACGCGTCCAGAAGCCGACATGGAGAATTATTCAGCTGCTGAAGGAGAGTCTGAACTGCAGGTTATGACCATTTAATATTTGGCTCAAAAGATGCTCCTTAATGCATAACTGCTACTCTGACCTGTAAAGATGAAGACACTCAGATCAGAGCTGGAAAAATAAATGCTTACATTCCTGCAAAGCATTGAGATTTCCAACAAAAAGATAAACTTGAACTTGATGAAGATTTAAAATCCCAGAGTTCAGTTAAATCCCAGAGTCAGGAGAAAGAGGGTAAAACTTTCAAACGTTACGAGGATAAAGGATTATCCAGCAGGAGGCGTCATGATGCACCCAGTTCAGTTGGTAAAAACAGGAGATAAAAGTTAGAAAAACCACAAATAGATCCATGAACATTATCATTATCAGTGTTGTTTAGATCTGTTCCCGTCATTAAAATGTGATGTTGTGAACAGATAACCTCCAAACCCCGTCATGTTTTCTTTTTATCTTCTTTAGCACTACTTTTAGGTTTTCTGATCCGTATCGATTGTTCTGATTGGGTCTCACTGGAGAATTTACTGATCACTTTCTCCTACTACTCTCCGTTTCTGCACACGTTTTGCTGCAGTTACCTTTCTGTCCTGTTTTGCTTTTAGCTTTATCAGTTTCTGGGCTATTGATCTACTTTTCCATAGAAAGTGATGCAGAGCGTCTGTGTTTGATTGTCTTTTTCCTGAAGAAATCACCCAATAATACCAACAATGTTATGAAGCTTTTTGTTTTGTTTTTTTTGTAGAAAGTTTGCTTCAATGCTAGTCTGTGTTTTGTCCTGTTTTAGTCCCTGACTGATGGATTTTATCTTTATTTGCATGAAGGTATGCATGGTGTTGATATGATGATAAGTCAGGAAGGCCCTGATGGATCTACCCCTGCCTCCATCTTGGTCATCTGACTTTATCATTTCCATAAGAAGAACATCTTGGTCCAGTGTCTAATCCGAAACAGAGAACTATGTCAGCTTCTTTTGACTTTAGGATCACACCAGCTGTGGTTAGAGCAGCTTGTCATGTTTTTACAGGTCAGGTGTAGTTCAGTTTCATGCAGCTGGAGGTGAATTTCTGCACGTTTCTGGATTAGCAGCATCATTTTGTTTTCAAGGCCAGGAAGCGTAACGAATGTTCCTCGTAGAACTGAATAACACAAACGTTGCACTCACAGTCGTTGGTTTTGTTGTGGAAACTATACGAGCTAACAAACCTTTCAGAACCAGTCAGGGTGTAAAACGGACCGGCTCCGGAGCAAGAAGTGGGCCATTAAGCTGTAAAGCTGCATGTGCTCCTGCTACAACAGGAGCCTCAATGAGCCATTTCCCTTCGCGTGTGGCCTGGAGTGTGTTAGCGGCATTCATGCACTCATGCATGAACGTGTGACATATTGAGGGCGTCTAAATGCGCCGAGAGAAACGACCTGCGTGTTAAAGGGTGAACAAAGGGAGAAGTGGCAGCAGAGGGTTAGGCCTCATTTACTTTGTCATATTCAAGGGCCATGCAGGCTGCACACACACGCCAATAAACACACACACACACACACACACACACACACAGCCATGCTGAGAAATGCAACCACCTAAAAGACTCCCGAGTCATCCATCAAGTCTCCTCTTCCTCATCCTCCTCTTCCTCATTAATAGCAGCAGCAGAGATCGGCTCCATTAGCTCAGACCTCCTCACGCATGCAAATGAAGCGCCGTTATGGAGACATGCGTCAGGCGCCGCCGCCGCTCCTCGACCCAGCAGGAGGGCAGGGCGGGCAGGGAGGGCTGGGTTCACGGCCGACACAACGGCGGCTAAATGGAGACCCATCAGGGTTCTGATTGGTCCGGGATGTGGAGACAGTGAGTGAGCGAGGGGGGAGAGAGAGGCCGGCGCCGTGAGACTGAACAACAGGAAGTTAGAGGAGTTACCATGACGACTGGCCAAACATTTTAAAGGTCTGGTCGTTTCACCATGAATCTCTGCTGGTTCTGATCCGGAGCCCAGACACCAGGACCGGGACCGGTTCTGGTTCTCCACTGGACTCCCACAGCAGCTTCAGGTGTTCCCGCAGCAGGACAGTCGTTTGGTGTGTAACGTATCAAACTACAGGAGCTTCATATCCATAATTATTGACTCGTTTTCTGAAATTTTCCCAAACTGCCGTTTCTCTTCCTGTTTCAGTCGTTATTTCACACCTTTGTGTTTTTTTATTTTTAAGCAGTCATGAGTCACAGTGGTTGTTGCTAGGCAACCAAAGACTGAATGAATTGCTAGGTAACGAGAGGATGAGCGAGTTAGTTGATGCCACCAAAAAGCTTTTCCTCTGCCTACATCCCCCAGAATGCTGTGCGGTTCTGGATCAGAGTTCAGTTTAATTATTGATCATTCTATCAAACATGTAATCTATTGATATCCATCACGTTTCTATTGCATTATTGATTTATTGGCTTTATTTTTCTTGTTCGGTGCAGTTTGCGTTCATATCAAGCTCTTTTGCAAGCGGAATATAATGTATAAATAAAGTCCTACAGCTCAACTCTCTGCTGTTCCTGGACGGGGAAGCTCTGGCCTCGTCTCCAAGGTCGCCGCTGGTTGAAGGTCGGTGAACAGGAGAGTCGGTTAATTGAGTTTTGACAGCTGAAGCTTCATCTGCAGCAGCCAAACCAACACCGGCTCATCCATCGGTAAAAACACCAGGAAGCAGATTTTGCTGGTACCCAGAGAGGTCGTTAAATCTCTTCCTGGGAATTACCTCCTCCGATGGAATGATTATACCATAGAGACGTATGCAGTGAAGCCATTACTGACAGTTTGCTGCTGTGCAGCCCATGAGGAAGGTCCTTTCTTTGTACACTGTAGCTTTCACAGCCTTGAAGAACTGTCACACAAATTACTGTAATTATCCATCTAAATGTCTTTTCTGTTCATTTAATGACTTCATTTATTACAGTTAAAGCCAAATTGCAGTTTAAAGCCACAAGCAATGAAAAGAAGCACTTTTCTTAGGCAATCAACACTTGATAATGCTCTTTAGACTGAGATTTAAGATCCATGCACCTGAAACGCTGAATCTGGGCTGACATGCATGTAGCTGAGTTTTACTCTCATTTATCTTTTGTGTTTTAAACACAATTAGATCCTCAGCCACCTTCTGCTGTTTGCTGCTGCAATTAAAGCCCCGATGTCTGGAAGTTCATTAAAATGCTGTAGTTGTATATTGGCAGTAATCGGCTTGATTAGTCAAGTGTTGATTGTGCTAATTCTGCTCTCAGCTCCAAAAATACAATTTCACCCAACATAACATAAATAAACAGGTAAAGGCATGCGTGGATTAATAAACATGACACTGAATCAATTAAATTACGCAAATAAAAAGACATAAATCAGAGCATAAAGGCTTTTGTTCCCTTTAACTAAAGAGACACTTCAGGGTTTTCCTGACAATATATCCAACCCAAAATCTATATATTATCATTTATTTTCTGCTTTTAGTGCCACAAACTGTAAATAAACTGTAAAGGTGATGATGATGTGCTGATGGATGTGAAACGTAACGCAGCTGAAATGATGCTGCATCATAATTTGACTCAACTGAGTCATTTTGTTGCTAAAGCTACATGCTAACTACATTCATTTCCTCCATTGGAGAAATGAAAATGCATTAGATACATTGCAGAAACAAAGAGGAGTAAACTTCAGCCAAAAAAACTCAGACATTTTCAGATTAAACTCAGAAATATTCTAAAAAAAAAAGAAGAAAATTTTCAGTTTCAAATGACAAAAAGAAACGTTAGACGTTTCAAACTCAGAAATGTCTTTTTTTTCTAGAACATTTATGAGATTATTGTTTAAACTTTCTGAGATTTATCTAGCAAATGCTTGTTTTGAGTGGAAATGTCCTTTTTTATTTTTGCGACGGCCCTAATAATCCGAACTCCAGATGGTATAAATAAATTTCTGATCAGTCCCGGTGACTCGATTGGTGACGAAAGGCGGCCATATCAGATCCGCCGCCGCCGCCGAATGAAGCCTGTGGATAAATCAATATGACCGCGGTCTGTTCATCAGATTTGGGGCGGTGGCTTAGACACTGAAATGTCAGCCTCTAATCTCTTTAATAGCGGGATATTACATTTTAATCCCAGTCTGATTCCGTGGTTCTCTTCATTAAGGCCACCTGCAGACGGCGTGGAGGAGCGAGGGGCAGGAAGAAGGTAAATACAGAGAGATCGCTATCAAAACAGAGCTGGTAATTAAGCCAGAGAGGAGGAGGAGGAGCAGAGGGTGAGGAAGGGTCGGGTTACGGAGCGTCGACGCGGCGCGGTGATTGACTGCGAGACGCGGAGGCAGTAAAGTGATGTGGATGAGGAGTGAGGACAAATTGATATGATCACAACATGTCACATTAAAGACAGGCCTGCCATCCATCAACATGATGAAAGGCCTCCTTCACTCCAACACTAACCCGCCGCCATTGATCTCAATGCTTCACTTCGCCAGCCACTAACCATTTATGATAACTATCATTATGCAGTTACGAGGACGATGACGATCTATCATAGCTCTGCAGGCCACAATGAAAAGATAACCCTTGCTAATTTGTTGCACTGACGAGCTCAAATCACGGAGGGAAATTAGCTAGAAAAGAGAATAATTTCACTCAATTTCTCTCAATTATGTCAGAAAATAATGAAAAGTGAAAGTGGATGAAGACGATGGTTGAAGGGACCTAAAGGCAGAAGCGTGGATGATGAGTTTGATTTGTTTTAGGGACGTCTCCAGAGACGCAGGCAGAGGAAAAGTAACATTGATGATAAGAGCAAATATGCTTTAAATCAGCACTGAGAAAATCACTGAATCAATATCAATTAGGCTGCAGAGAGCACAAACGGACAACTGGCTTTGTTTTAACTAATGAAGTCTGTGGAGAATCCTATCTGTCCTGGTTCCCCACCACACACACACACACACACACACACACACACACACACACACACACACACACACACTCCTCATTACCAACCATGGCAGTTTGGAAAACACACAGACGTCCTGAAACTTGTCAGTCGCTCCATGATGGAGATTTAAAATGTTGGGAATGCAGATGGGTGGATAGATTTCTCTGATCTTTTGGGTTAGCTTTAGGATTTATGGACCACTGAGCTCAACAAACCATTTATGTTTATCTATGTAGTAAAACTGTAGAAAGTATCTGATTTCCACTGAAATACCAAGAAAACGTTCTGATACTGAGAAAACCCAGGTATCAGTTGGACTTCAAGTCTTTTATTTTTCTGCTATTTTAAGCTGCAATTTGTTATGAAATCCATCAAAATGTCAAACCTTACAGTCCAACACACACACATCGTTCAGCTGGTTAGTCAGAATGATCCGGTTCGATTCTTCGAACTCCAGAACTGCACAGAGTTTCCGTTTCCAACAGCATCAAAATATGAACATAAATTTGTATTTTGATTAAAAATACAAAGATAAATCCAGAAATGGGAGGAATTGGACAGATTTTAGCTGAGCAAATGATCAGAAATGATTATAGTTTGTCTGTGAAAACAGCTAAACACGACCAGCAACAATAACACTCTTCAGAGTGAATGAAGAGACTGAGGGAAGGTTACTCAGTTTGCTTTCTTTTGCCGCGTTTCCATTGACGACAAAATTGCGCAAATTAGAATTAAGAAAATTTGCAAAATTGAAATATTTTCCACACATTTGTAATGAAAACACAGCTAAAGATGCTTTAAATGAGTTCATCAGAGGCGACGAACGATGCAGTTTAAAACAGCGTCTGCAAGACGGTGAGAGAGAGCGAGACTTTTAGCAGATACAAGGAAGGCTGAGCAGAATTAAACAAAACTGTTCAGTGTTTTTCTATATACTTTTTACCTCAATCCCTCGTATAAAAACTATGAACTACAAATGAGAAAATATCTTAAGTATCCTTATCACTCTCTGCAGCTTCAAATGCCATTTTTCCAGGATCAAAATATGTAAATTTATCTTTTTATCATTTTTTAAAAAAGTATAATCTTATTGTGTTTCCGCCTCATTTTGAAATGGGAGAAAATCTCAGCTGATGTGAACTAACAGTAAGAACTCTTTGCAGATCTAAATGAATGGAAGTTGTTAAAACTTATGTTGCTACAATAATCTGGATTCAGCTGTTGCAGAGTGAAAACACACACACACACACACACACACACCCCATCCGAGGCGGGCGGCGTGCAGCGAGGCTCCTCTGGGTTGCCGTATCATTTTAAACATCCATCAGCTCAGCAGAGATATCATATTAGCTCCTCATCTGCATACAGCACAGACAGAATGACAAACGAGAGAGAGAGGGAGCGCTCGCTCCTCGCCTCCTTCCTGCGCCTCCTTCCACCCTCTGAACCTCGCTCTCCTCCCTCCGTCTCCTTATCCCTCTCTTCTAACCTCCTAAATTGGATCAGCGCTGCCAGCCGGGCGTGTGCAGGAGTGTGTGTGCACATTGTTGCGGTGTAATCACATCTTTTAAATGGAAAAAGGGGATGAATCTCAGGAGAAACGATGACCACTGGGCCCATATCTGACTCCTGAGCCCCCAGTCCCCCCAGTCCCCCCAGTCCCTATTGGCAGTCTTTGTATTTCAGGATACTCCATCACATTTGCTTTCACCAGGCAATCTAAGAGTCCTGAAAACTTTTCTTCCCTCAGATCCTCCGTCTAATTCTCCTCCACAACTTTCAGTCCAAACTTTTCTGCAGTTTTAACCTTTAAGCAACATTTTCTGGGTATTTTTAACACGATAATTATGATGCAAAAATAACCCCATTGAGCATTATAAGCACTCATCTGACTTTTTGAATGCTGGAAGCTAAAACAAGAATTATTTTATATTTATGCAGTGAACTGATAAATTTTCCAATAAGCTGCTTTATGAGAGAACACTTTTGGTTTAAATTGTGTAAGTTCAATAAAACATTAAAATTCCCCCCAAAATGTACAACGTTTGCGTTTAACATTTTCAATATGTGTGTGTAATGTAATTTTGAGCTAAAGTGGTGATCACTGTAACCTCCTGCAGATCAGTTAATCTTTAATGCTGAGGTCTTCCAAGGCCTCTGGAGAAACCTCGTTTAAAAGCAATAAAACGATCCCAAATTAAATAATCACAGCCTGCTCCTTGTTCTGTGAAATCCCCGTCTTCAGCCGGTTCAGCCGATACGTTATTGGATTTCTCTGAAGCAGCGTTGCATCCTGCCCAGAAAATAAAGGTTTTGCAGGAATTACACACAGAAAATGAGCCACTTCCTGGTGTTTTCAATAGCTACCTCTTACTTCTGAGCCATTTGTCATCACTGTTGCGCTTCATCTCTAAAATAAGAGTGCAGGAGATTCACTGGCATCATTACAAGCTTTCCAATAAGTGGTGGGCTGTTTCCCCTAAAAACAGTATTTTTGGCTCAAGGAGTCAGAGTTAATGGTGACTTTTTATCAGATTATTTTCGGTGGAAGCCACACTGAGGCCAACGTTTGTGCCAACCTTGTCTAAATTAGTTCAATAATTTGATCCAATCATTTTCTCATCAGTATTATTACTAGTATTTCAGCACAGCTGCCTTCACATTTATTGCAGACACAAAACAAATCTTAAAAGCCATGATTACCAGCGCTGAGCTGAGCTAACAACAAATAAATGTAAATGAAAACTTTATTATACTTCTGTTGATAAAAAAAGTTTAGGAACTTATTTAATAATTGACAACTTTCTGTTTTTCTCCGGGGATCAATATGACGTGACACACAGAAAATACTGAAAGGTTTTAAAGTGAACGTACATTAAAAAATAAAATCTGTCACACCAGCACAAATTAAACATTTTCCTGGCTGGAACGTTTGTGTTCACTTGTTTCTGGTACGTCCATAACTGTGACGCACAAGCTACATCCGCTAACAGCGATAAATTCACTTCCCTGGTCGACTGAGGGTCAATCTCTGCTTCTAAACGATCTGATTGGACGCTCAGAAACCTTACTGCTGTGTTCAAGTTATGCTAAAATGAGTTAGCATATCAGTGAAGCTATTCAAGCCTAGCATCTCAATGCTAAACATGTTGCTAATGCTAATGTTAGCAACCACAGTCCACATGGTTGAAGAACCTGAAGATTAAAAACTATAAATACTTTTGTTACTCAATAATTTAGCAGCAAAAATGTTTTTTGAATTGAAAATGTTTATTTTGCTAAGATTTTCAATTAATTGTTAATTACAGAACCTGCATTATTAAAAATTTGAATTGAGTTTCATGAATATTTTTTACAGATCTGATTAAGCTAATAATTAATTAATAATTAAAGCGGCAGATTAAACTTTATTAGCTTCACTTTGCCATGAAGAGTAAAGGCAGCTCTGAATATTCCTCAGATTTTACTTCATATTGTTTCCATCAGATGTTTATTCATTGTTATGTTCCAGAACCAGTTTGAGATAATCTGAGCTCTGTGACTTAACCTGCTGGAAGCACAAACAACATGACAACCGTCTGTTTCATGTTCAGGAAAGAAGAGTTCAGAGTGAAGGAGGACAAGAAGTCGCGTCGCTCTTCAGCCCGACTTAAAATCCAAAACATAACAGTTCAGAAAGAAAAGGCGATATCAGAGACAACTGGAACAACGCACAGGGACACTGGAGCTCAGCGCCGCGACAACGGCTGGGAAGCCGCAACATAACGGTGGGCGCGGGGGAGGAGGGGAGTTAGAGGAAAAGAGAGGGATGAATGCAGTGGTATCCTCAGATCTGAAGGCAAATCCCCCTCGGTGTTAGTTCTGCTCGAGCGCCTGGCACTGACACATGAATATTTCATACTGTTGATGTTTAAATCCCATCATTTGTGATGTGGTGCGTGAGCGTGCGTGGAGATCCGCTGAAATGAGGGAGAAGAAGGGGTGAGATGTGTGTGTGAGAGAGAGTGTGTTGATCTATAATGCATAGTTTCAGTAAGTTCACTTGTGATATAGTCTATTGCATATGGATGTTAGCATTATGAAAGGAGCTGAGCACCTTGAGGCTCAGATTAGCATGTTAGCTCATCCATATGCAGCGCAGGCCATGACATAGCATAATGGCCAAACAATGGAGGCGTACTGTACATAACGCTATATGCTGCTACAGGTTGCTACATGATGCTACACGCTGCTACATGATGCTACATGCTGCTACAGGTTGCTACATGATGCTACACGCTGCTACATGATGTTACATGATGCTACATGATGCTATATGCTGCTACATAACGCTATATGCTGCTATATACTGCTACAGGTTGCTACACGCTGCTATATGCTGATCCATCCATCCCAGTTTAGGTCATATATGTGAAAAAAGATTCTTGAACATGATCCTGACCCTCACAGTGTTTTCAGGCGAGGTCAAAAGGTCAACAGTTTCTTCATTCAGGTTTTGAGTTGATCAAAGGGAAGAAGAGACGACGGCTCCTGATCAGACACCTGAACCAGATCCAGGATCTGTCCATCCATCTGGTTCATCAGCCAGTCATGATGGATCAGTCATTTCCAGCTCCAATCACCTGGAAACACCTGGAATCTCACCAGAAACTCATCTCCTAATGAAGATGATATGTTCAAGCTCAGCTTGAACTAAATTATCCTGAATCATTTTCACCAGGATGTTTTCTGAAACCTCCAGACTGAAGAAGGTTTTCTGAAACCTCCAGACTGAAGAAGGTTTTCTGAAACCTCCAGACTGAAGAAGGTTTTCTGAAACCTCCAGACTGAAGAAGGTTTCCTGAAACCTCCAGACTGAAGAAGGTTTCCTGAAACCTCCAGACTGAAGAAGGTTTTCTGAAACCTCCAGACTGAAGGAGGTTTTCTGAAACCTCCAGACTGAAGAAGGTTTCCTGAAACCTCCAGACTGAAGAAGGTTTTCTGAAACCTCCAGACTGAAGGAGGTTTTCTGAAACCTCCAGACTGAAGAAGGTTTCCTGATCAGCCCTCAGGATCTCCTTCAGGTTTTCCTTGTGTCTTTCTCCCAGCAGATCAAACCCCAGACTGATTTCCAGATGCACATTTCCCAGCTAACAGAGTGAACTCAGAAATGACTAATGGAACTGAAGCTACCTGGAAAATTAATTTACTGTTATGTTCTTCTGAAATGGTAACAGGGAGGCCGGCAACCTTTTGTTGTACCGCCGGAGGGGAAAGTAAACAATTAGAGACTCTGTGACTAATGAATTACGTGATTAACGAGTGTGTCGGAGGTAAACCTGCACTAGACTGACACACACTCGTGAGCCTGTACATCCAAACCGTTGCACACACACAGCGGGCGCGCTTATCTACACACAGCATTCATGGCTCAAGTGAAATACTGCGCCGCTTTTCCAAATTCCTTTTCTCCCCCCACCAACTGCAAACATCCTCACCCTGCGCCGTTAAGTGAAACAGCTGGCGTATCCACTCACCGATGGGCCGATAGCGCTCGCCGTGTGTGTGTGTGTGTGTGTGTGGGAGGCTGCGTGGTGAGATAAGGCCGAGCTGGTTTGTGTTACAGTGACGGATAAAGACAGAGATTGGAGGAGGAACGATAGCAGAGCTCTGTGGAGGGACGGACAGAACTGTGCAAAAGACTTGAGTCAGCCGTTATCTCCACGTATTCTGGGTTCAAAGCGCCGGACTTACTTTGTGAGGTTTAAAAGCGGCTCGGACCGGCTCTTTAAACATTAATAACGTCCTGCTGATTGATTGACTAACTGATGGCACACACACACCAGCAGTCCAGAAACTTTGAGAGAGAAAACAGTTGATCTGCTGTTTCTAACCCGAGTCATTCGGGCATCAACCATCTGGTTTCCACTCCCGTCTAGGATGAGACGCTTCTTCAGCAGGATTGATATTGGTGTATTTCACTTCTTTAGTTTATTTCCGCTCTAGTGTCACACCAGTTTGCATCCAGCCGCTCATTTGTACTGGGACTACTGGAACTGGCCTCCACCTCAGGTCTCACAGTTCATCACAAGTTCAGTTTGTTTTTCCAAAGTGTTGAATTTAAAACTCTCAAACTCTAAAATCTGACAGTAAGAAAGTTTCCGCCTCAATAAATCACCAACGTTTACATCCAGGATGTTGAACAACAACATGGTTCATGTGAGTTGCTGCAGTTGCTAGATTGTGTTTTTTAGCTGCACATTAGTAAAGGAAATGCAACTTATTGTTATGTGAAACTTATAAGAACAAGATGATTAAATGTAGAGAATTTATTGTTGACATTTCTGGTCCTTCTGAAGAAAAATGTTGGTTAAAAATGAAGACAATATTTTTTATCCATCGGGGTTGAGATCTGGATTGTGGCTGACAGGAGAAGCTGGACGGACGGATTTTAACATTTTATAATTATTTATCTTCATAATTCATCAAACGTATGGAGGAAAGCTGGAAAATTAAAGGCAGGAACTGGTGAACTGACCTGGAAAGGTTTTTTACACAAATTTAATTTGGATTTTCTTTAGTCAAATCTACAAAATAATCCTAAAATAAGTTAGGAAGTTAAATGAAAACATTTTTATATAATATTAGCAATACATAAAAAGGGTAATACATTAACACAGTGCAGATCTATGATTAATTATTGCTTCAACTGGTTAATTATTTACAGAAAAATGTGTTTAATAGGAGATTTTTTGTACAGAATCTGAACTGACTGGTTTACAGAAAAGTACAAAAGTTTCTGAGTGTTTTTTTTTTTTTTTTTTTGCAAATTACAGTTTTTAGAGTAAATTATTAATAAGTTAGTTGGTTATTTCAGTAACTGAGTCAACATGATAAATGGTTTCAGATCTAACAGCAGCTTTTACTCCCTTTCTGTTCCTGCTCCTCATTTTGAGCACGAAATGCTGTCAGATGGTAGAAAACGGGTAAAAAAGCTTCTGAAACTTTTTCTGCTTTTACAGATTACACAAAACCTCCTTATGTATCTACACTCTGTTCCACCCAGAACCCAGCGGACCCAAGTCCCATCAGACGGGCCGGTAATGAAAAACATGTAGAGCGTCAGGATCAGATGAGCGGCAGCGGCTGTCTTCTTATAAATATGCATCAAATGTCCAAAGCAACGGCTGCAGGCAGCAGAGGCATGCTGATAGATGGGAAGAGACGCAGCAGACACGTTGTGTTTGGCTTACAGTGTGTGTGTGTGTGTGTGTGTGTGTGTGTGTGTGTTAGAGAGAGAGAGATTCCCAGAGTGGTGTAATGACCCCCCAAGGGAGCAGGACCCCAGGCTGAGCCTCCCTCCTGCTGTAAGGGGGGGGCGACAGCTGCCAGCTCCTCAGGGCCGTAATTGGCTGGCTGAGAAAATATACCACACACACACACACACACACACACACACACACACACACACACACACACACACGCACACACGCACGCTCATGTCCACGCACCTTTAGCTCAACCCAATCCCCAGACTGACAGTGAGGCACTGAAAAGCCACAAAGCACCTGGTCCGAGTCAGCCACAGGGTCTCCTGGCAGAGGCAGCAGGGGCATTCAGCTGGACGGGGGGGGGGGGCGAATTATTCAGTGTGACACCGCCGTAAACACACACACACGCCGAGTGACAGCTCCAAATCACAGACGACAGCTTGACTGGCAGGTGGGTCCGAACCGACGGAGGAGGGAAATATGAAAAATAATAAGCTGTGATATTACCCAGACGGGACGCGTGTGTGTGCAGGGGTGTGTGTGTAGGCGTGCGTGTGTGTGTGTGCGGGGGGGGGGGGGGACATGGTGTCACATTTCACTCTATGCTCAGAAACAAAACTGTTCCCTTTTTCCTCTGCAGCTTCATTTTAATATTTGGGTTTATTAAAATCACCAGAATAAATTCCACGTTAAAAAAACATAAATTATGAGAATAAAATTGTAATATTATGAGAAGCCGTACGAGAATAAAGTTGTATGAAATACATAAAAAATGGGAATAAAGATAAAATTGCACAAATAAAGTCAAAAAATTACGAGACCGAAGTGAAAATATTATCAGATTGTTTCAAAGTCCTGATATCGATAAAAATCTGATTCTAATGTGTCAATAAACTAATTTATTCGTTATACTTTGGTATTGGTTTTACAAATAACTTGACAAGACGCTCAACATTTGACTTCATTCTGAAAATATTGACTTTATTCTTGACTTGATTTTATTTTTGTATTTTTTTCTAAGGCCGGCCCTAATACTCCATCATCAACTTCTGATCTTTGCAGCTTTGAGCAAACTAGAAAGGAGAGTTTTGAAAGGTGAAATCATTGATGTTAAAACATTTCTGAAAGAATATTTATGGCTTTTTCAGCTGAATACTAATTAATTTTAGCAAATATGACTCCAATATCTAATCAGAGCTTCTGATTGTGTTAAGAAAATGTTTCTTTGAACCGGCAGCATCACGCTAAAGTTTGGATCCTCTTATGAGTTAAACGCTGCTGAACACGAATAAGAACGTTAAAGTTTGAGGAGAAAAAGCCTGAATTTCCCCAGAGAGATGTTTTCATACAATACCAGATGTACTTGAATGCACCACGGGGTGCAACGTTCAGGTTAATCCTCTCTGCTCGGCACAGTGTGGATCAGAAATGCCGATTTTTTCGTTAAAGTTTCTTTAGTGAATAATTCTGCTGAGAAAAGTTTATTTCTTGGTCACATAATCATTCTGCTTGTGTTCAGTTTGTTCTTTACATCCAACTTAACAACAAAAGTAACGAGCTGGAGACGTTCAGCAGAACATAAATAAATATTACAAAGTAAGACAGAATACAGAGATGAGATCATCTGTTTTCGGTTTCACCTGAACGCATCACACTCACATGTAGTTCCTCAGATTAAAGAGTGAAGCAGCGTAAAGTGAGTGCAGGATGAAGCGTCTCCTGTGGACGTCAGCGGGCGGAGAAGTGGTGAAAAAGGATGAAGGCGTGAGGAGAGGAGAGGGGAGCGGCGGAAAAATTCAATATATTTTTAATCTAGCGGATGTAATCAGATTATGCGTCTGCCAGGAGCGACGTATTTCATAAGGAATAACCAGTTTGGGAGCGGGAAGGGGAAGCGCAGCGGCGGAGACGGGCACTTTGGTTGGCCGATCTACATCGACTCTGACAGATTCTAATAAATGTGCTGGGAGGCGCCGCAGAAACACAACGCTGTGTAATCACTTTATCATGACAAACCGGGATTCCGATGCTGTCCCATGTGAGCCGCGCCGGGGAAAATTCAATTAACCATGAACGGCTCATGCTGGGGGAACGGAACCACACAGAGGGACAGAGCGCGGGAGGATTCTGGTTCTGGCTCGGTTTCGGTCTGCAGGTCCGGTTTCAGCAGCTGCGGCTCGGAGATTTGATCCCGACCGGCTAAACGAGATAAAACGTCCCGAAGCTTCAGAGAGCCAGGGTAATTAGAGACAACCCAACATCTGCTGACATGTTCAACCGCGTGTGAACAAGCAGATCCGAGGTCCAATCAGAGACCGAAACATCCAGGTTTCCATGGCAACCGCACAAAGGCGTGTCCGAGAGGAACGGCGGCCTCGCTAGCAGCAGGGGGAAGGAACACCAAAGTTTTTATTATAAAAAGAAACGCAATAAATTTGTTCACACAAAAAGTTATTAGAAAACATCCAGTGACAGAAAAGGAAGATGGATGTTGGGGAAATAAATGAAAAATTCAGGCCTCTTTCTCAGAATCAACTGTTTCTCTCAGGATTCTGTCCAAAAGGTCAGAATACTGAGAAAAACTGTTTGAATTTTTAGAAAAAAATTTGAATGTCTTTTCTTCCTGTTGTCTTCTCTGTAGTTTCTGCCAGTAGTAACATCTGGGAACTTGTGGGAAGTTAGTGCAGTCATTTTGCTACAACAGAAAATGCACCTCATCATTGGGCAAAACCGTTTCATCAAAAACAGTTTTTTAGAAATTGGCATTAATTTTCATACATCCAGTTTGTGCATCTGAAGGCGAGTGGAGCTGAAGCTGCTGTGATGAGGATGAACTGAGTTTATGAAAATGTTCCTCCTGAATCTAAAACCTCCTGGACAGATGCAAACCGTTCTCCATGAAAAACATTCAGATCTTCAGAAAAGCTGTAAAGTTTTGGCTCAGTTCCTCCGTCAAAGATCAGAAGTGAACGTAAAGATCATTAAAACTTCATAACTTGTTCCTCTGCATGGCTGCAGATCATCCTTAGGTCTGATATAAAACAGATGAAAGCATCAAGTTTTGTCCTTGAAAGCATTTTGAAAGAATCGTTGTTCAGTCCTGATTAGAATGAAGGTCAGACGGGAACTGAATGCCGTCTGGACTCCAGCGGTTCATCCATCTGCATCCTCAGGTCAGCTCTGTCCTAGTCAAAGCATCTATGAGAACAAAGCTTTTCTGCAGAACTTAGACCTTCAGGTCTTGAAGACAAATTTGAATACAGAAACTTTTATAAAGTGTTTAAGTTAAGACTGTTTGTTGCACATTTATTAAATCAAAATGTAGCTGAAGGAAGAAGTCGCTCAGAGCTGGAAAAGTTTTTATCCTTTTCTCTTCATCAGAATTTTTAAACCCAAAAGTTCTGCTGGATTATTAATTTATCAGGAAATCCTAAATTTGGGCGTTTTGACCTAATTTCCAGTCTGGACTCAGTTGTGGCTCCTTTTGCATACAGATCAGCTGGTTTTGGTTCTCCAGAACTCCAGAACGGTTTGATTCACATTTTCTCAAGGTTGAGAAAAGGTTGATGCTTTTCCTTCCACTAAACTTTCAACGACCATGCACGGATATAGTGTCTTGTTGTTCATTACCTCCTTAAAAATGATTTTTTTAAATGTAATGTATATTTATAATGAAGCAGTGAGGAAGACGCTGGCGTTCTGATGAGCTGCAGCTGCAGGAACAGAGGTTTGTCCTCACAGCACCCTGAGGATTAAACTAGGAAATTCAAGGAGGAAGAGCAGAAATAGTGTGAATGAAAAGCTTTGATTAAACCAGCAGAGGGAACAATTTAAAAGCAGACATCTGATGAACACAGAAAGCTGAGCTCAAAGAGCTAACCTTGATATATTTTTTATTAAATCTGAGTAGATATTTTCATTCTTGCTTTTTCCTCTTGTCTCGTTACTGAAGAAAAAAATGAACTGAACTTTATGTTGAATTAAAGAGAAACAGAGAAAACAATAACAGGTTTCATAAGGTACGACCTCGCTTAGGGAATATTTACAATATTCTGAATCACTGAGCAATAATCAATAACACAAACAACTTGAATAAAACAATTCTGCTTTCAAATATATCAAGTATGTTTATTGGTTGAAAGAAGCAGCTCAAATTAAAAACTGAAAGCCCAAAACTAACATGACATATAATCAAATCTTAATTGAATAAAGTTAATATTTTGAATAAAAAGCTAAATATTTCACTAACTTTCCCTCCTACAGTTGAGCAGGAAGCTGTTAAGGTTCATTCCAGGTCGTTTTTCTGGAAGCGCGGTTTTATTAGGCTGGTGCAACGTTTCTACTAAAAGCTCGACTGAGAAGCAAACACAAAAAGTTTGACAACAAACATCAAACGTGTTTGAGTTGGAAAGGAAGAAGGATGTGAAGAGGAGTCAGTGTTCATTACGTCTGATCATATCTGCTGGTTAAATCGCCCCAGAAAGAAAAATTGGATTCTCATGCAGATCTCTGGTTGCATCTCTTCTCTGTCATTTTGAAGTCAGACGATCCACAACCAGAAGTGACATTTCTGGGAGGCTGGTGGGGATCCACAAAGCTCCCGGCGCTAATCGTCACTCCGTCACTCGTTTGACAAATGCACTTCCCTCGGCGTTTATCCCATAACTCTGTTATTGATAAGACGCCTGCCTGCCACAACGCCGCTCATTTTCAGCACATTTAGTAAAACCTTCCTGATCTGCAGGCGTCCATTTAAAGACGTTTCTTCTCCTGTGTGGGTATTTGTAAAACTGCAGCTGTTTTGACTGCAGGTAGAGAACCTAATGGTCTGAAGAGAAGGCCGGCGTGAACGGGACTGCAGGGTTTAAAAGCATCATTGCAATTATGACAGAATTAAATAAAGAAGTAAATTCTTGGATTGATTGCTCCTGGTTGCCCAACAAGGTAATAAATGTAGCGAAGCAATCCGCTCAACCATTAGCTCTGGTAGAGATTTATTTTACGTCCATGTCATGCTCTCAGTTTTCCTAGAAAACAGCCGTGTCTTGTTATGAAGTAATGGCCTTAATCAGCGCTGAGCTGAATTCCTGAACCTGGCCTCGCGGCTCCACCATCGCTGTTTGGCTTTCTCCATGGAAACAACAAAGACATCTCAAACTCACTCCAGCTTTATGACAAAACGCTGCAACGAGCCGCTGATGTTCGGGGAGGAATTAAGGCGTTATGTAAGCCCAAAACAAGAATCTGGTGATACATGAGAGGCACATTGGACCCTTCACATCTTGTTTAAGTTCAGCCTGGCAGATGGTGGGCTCTGAGCTGGGGGTAACTGTGAGAACAGGCCGGCTGAGCTCAGGTTCTGACCACCAACACAAACCGGTCCAAACAAATCACACCACACTCTCACACCAGGGAGCTTTTATTTAGCTCAATGTTGCAGTTCGACAACAATCTTAACTTAAAGCAATGTGGAACAACATTACTCTGAATAGTTGGAAATATTTTGATTAATTACTTTCATAGATTTGTTTTTTTACACATAAAAGTTCAGAGAGGAACCTTTGTACTCCATCGTTCCTGGTACATCCATAAAGCCAACACACACTACAGCCAAAAACACATAATATGTGACACACGGGAAACCTTTAGTCTTTAGAGTGGAAAAGAGAATATACATTAAAATACAAATCATCCAGCACAAGTGGAAGCAAAGTTCCTAGCTGGAACCTTTGTATTCGCTTGTTTCTGGTACAGCCATAGATCTGACGCACAAGCTACATCCGCTAGTAAATAAAGTCGTGTCTCTAGCCTCACTGGGTTTTAATTTCTGCTTCAAACTGGCCTGATCTGAAGCTGGAAAAGACTATTGTTGTGTTCAAGTTGAGCTAAAAGGAGTTAGCCTACCAGCTAACCTATTCAAGGCTAAAATAGCATCTCTATGTTAAACATGCAGCTAATGCTAATGTTAGCATAAATTGTCAGGGTTTCCTGAAACACAGAATAGATAGAATAAAACTTTTCTCCAATCTGATGGTTGAAGAACAGATGAAAAGTAGAAATGTCTCGGTCTGGCATGTGAAACAATCGTTGTTTTGCCCTGCAGGGTTGTGCACATGTGCAAAACCTCCAGATGTAAACAATAACATGTTTTAAACAAACACAGTTTTTAAGCTCATAATTTCACCAAAAATGCAGGAAAATATCCAAGTTTTTGAAAAATATCTACATTTTTCGAAGCAAGGTAAAAAGTTAGATCGTTCCTTTAGAAAGCTAACAGCTAGCGAAGAGGCAGCACTTATCTGGCATCTCATTAAAAGAACTTCCAACTACAGGAAGCCATGATGGATCCTGGCGCCTTGGCAGAATCTGAAGAATTAAAGTAAAAGCCTAAAAATGCAGAGAGTTTCTGCTCTGCTTTAGTCCTGCGGTGGTGAGCGTGTCGTTGGATTTTTTCACAGACTTAAACAGCAGGAAGAACTCTCAGCGTGAACGCATTAAGCTAACGCAGACGCATAACAAACGACATGAATGAAGGACAGACCCTGCTCTGCTCTAATGGAGGTCAAGAGAAGGTCACCCACTGGGCTGCGGTTAACCTGGACGTCTCCTGAAACGCCTCCGCCTGCACACGGAGGGCGTTGGACTGTAAACTGTAGATTTACGAAGCTGGACGGAGGTGAAGATTTGAGCCTCAACACCTGCCGTAGCGTCCCTGACCCTGAAACAGCACATGCTGTACTTTCAGTTTTAATGTTTCTGATATAAATCTAATAAACAAAAAGATGAAGAACAGCTTGGTTTGATGAAAACACTGGAAATATGATGAACAGAACTTTCTTTTGATGTTAGAGTAAGATAACAGAAACCTTGAATTTATGTTTTTATTCACGGAGGCAAATGATCCGTTTCCTCACTGCAGAAAGAAGGAATAAACGGTTAAGCAGGTGGCGCAGTTATTGTTGACAATAAAGTTTAAAGTAAAACTGTATTTAAAAATATATACATGTTAAACTGATACTGTTTACTTTTCTCAAAAAAACTGAACAGCAAAACGACAAGCAAACACCAAGACTGCTGAAGAAGAAGCAGGTTGAAGCTCATTGAAGGAGGAATTGATCCAAGATCTTTTATTGCCAATAGATGAACTGATCAGGCTGTTCAATAGATCTGACAGGCTTCAGATTATTTTCAACAACTAAACATAAAAGATATTAAATGTATTTATTGGTTTGGTTCCAGTGGACCCTCACCAGGCTGCAGTTCAGTATTTGTGGATTTTTCTGTAACTCCAAATGATCCAGAGTTTCATTTTCCTTGGTGCTGATTGGCTGAACCAAGAGTGGAAATGAGGAAATCTGTAGTTAACAACAGAAGTATTTTATGGAGGTTTTCAAGTACTTGTGGATTTTATGCATCTGCAGGTGAAATTTGTCCCTGAAAAAGTATTTATCTGACTTTAATGAACTCTGGAAATGATGGACGTTTATATTTTTATTGAATAGAGAGACGTAGAAATCCACCGAGATCCACAGATCAGAAATTGTTTTTTCTTTTTTTACGATTTTGGGTTAATAATTTGAACTATTCCTAAAGAGTGAAAATATTTGCACCTGAAATGAGAGAAGTTAGTGTTTTTGTTGCGTCTCTAAGCAAAAGGCCCTAAATGCTCAGATTTATTTTCATCTTTGATAAAATGTCTGAATTCGTTGGATCCAAGTCAGTTTCACTAATTTAGAGATTTTGTCCCAACCTACAACTGTTTCTCCTGATTTAGTACCTCTGCACTGAAATAAATCAATTTATTTTTGTTGCTATTCATGTGCTTTTATAAAGCTATGATAAAATCATAAAGTGCTCATATTAAGTATAATTTACCTGCATATTATCCCATGTAGGATCTGTTTTCATCATGAACCAAACTGACATTATTTACTGGAATCAGATAAAATCATTTCCTTACAGTAACTTATGAGTAAATTACCACAGAAAAGTTTCAACTGAGGAAATGAACTGAGACTTGGTCGATGCAAAACGACCCGTAGCAAATTAAATGTCTTCATTGTCAGAAAAACACTTAAAAACAACCGGAGACGCTTCAGTAAGTACTCCAGACCACCGTGTGGCGCTGCAACACTCCAGGGGAGTAGCAGAGAACTTAGAAGAGGTTAAAAATATTGAAAAATTCCTAAAATAGAACCATAAAATCAGTGATTTTGTTTGCCAAAAGAAAGAAAAAGCAAAAACAATCGATACTAAAGGAGAAAAACTTCAGACTGAATGTGAGACTGTGAGAGTTTAATCTGAAATCTGAAGATTGTTTTTGGTTCCAGAAGAACGACCTGCAGAGTTAACTCATCCAGCACGGCTTTAAGAGGAAGGTTATGAGATGAGCTGCTGCTCATCGATTACTCTAAATGTTCAAATATAAAAAGTCTTTAATGATGAAATATTTCTGTGAAAACATCTTCCTCCTCTTACTGCAAACTTCTCTCTTCAAGCAAAAAAAGAAACAAAATGTGAATATTTTCCACTTGGGTTATTTTGCAGAACAATTAGTCCCATTTTCCAAATACAGCATAATTGCAGATGCTTTATTAGCTTGGTATAACAGGATGAAGAGTGAGCTTTCAACTAGAAAGCTCAGTAAAGACGGCGCCAAAAAACATCAGCATTCACCTTTCCCTGGCTGCCTAATTTTGTGTGGGGCGCTAATCAAGCGCTTGTCTCTGCTCATGAATTTAGAGGGAAACCTCCAGCATTTAAATGTGCATTTAATTGTGTCGGTTCTGGAAGCGTCGTTAAGTAAGAGCTGAGAAATACATTTCTTAATGCGACTTAGTGATGCCCGGCAAATCAAAGACCATCAAGCAAATTAATGAGGGTGAGCGGCGAGCGCATTAAGAGTAGAGACGAAGCGTCTCTATAAACATAAGCAGAGACAGAGGGACGGCTGGCAGTGCCAACGCTCAGCTCTCCTGCAGCACAATGCAGCCACTTTAATAGTGTCAACACACAAACACCTTCTCCTCTGCTGTGTTTCTGAAAGCCTTCTGCAGCAGCATTCCTTCGCTGATGAATAGAGCGCTGAAAGCATCTAAAGAAGAAGAAGAGGAGGCAAAACGGTGAGAGCGGAGAAAAAGGAAGAGAGGAGAAATATGAAACCTTCCTGGTTATTAAAAGCGTCTTACGAGGGCAGCGCTTCTGTCGTTAAGTAGTCTTTCAATTATTAACGAAGCCGCCGCTTTTATCCACTGGCAGGACCGTTTCACTGATGGCCTCCTCGCCATTCCTGTATCCAAACACACACACACACACACACACCTGAGACAAACACATGAGGTGTTCAGCAGTGATTGTTGAGGGAGCAGGTCAGAGCTGAGAACGGCTCCATAAAACCAAACATTTCAGACCATCTGGGAGCTTTTCAGCAAGAACTGAGCCACCCGATCCCCGCGCTCAGAGAGCCGTCTCTGCTTCCTGTGTGGAGGAAGAGGCCTCTAGGGGGAGCTGCAGGTTGCGCCGGGGGCCGACCTGTTCGGGCCGATCCCCTCCCCTCAGCTGTCAAGTGCTTGTCAAGAATCAGCAATAAAGCAGAGCAGATAAGGAGAGATCGGAGATAGCTGGGATTGATTTGAGGGCAATAAGAGAGGAGCTTTTAGGATGTTATCCAGCCTCTGGTTGCTGCTCCAAATGTTCCCGGCCCCCGATGAGACGGGCTCATCGGACAGATTACCAGAACTAAAGCTGCTGGGGGAGAGATCCAAACACGGCGCTGTCAATCTGCAACCTGAGAGCAGAGCAGATTACTGCAGAGAAAGCAACGCCTCGTCTAGAAATCATCCAGGATGGAACTGGAACCGTGGAGATTTACCCAACTGGTGGTAAACTGACTGGTTTACTGGTTCTGCAATCACAACCAGTAAACCTGGTTCTGCTTGCAGAACATCCTGGCAGGTCCGGATCGGACCAGGAGCAAGTCCTGGAATACCGGACACTTTCCACACAGCGCAGAAAAAATACAACATTTACCAAGAACCTCTGTCCAGTTTCCAGTGCAAATGAATTCACTAGAAATAACATAAAACTAAATGATTAGTCATTTTCCAGCTGCTTTAAGTTAGTTCTTCAGCTCCAGTGGTGAATTCCCAGCATCCTTAGCAACATAAACAGAAAAACTGTTCATGAAAATTATTCACATTTTATATTCAGGAAAAGAAATAAGATTTATATCAATAAGCTGCACAAATTAAATGTATTTTCAAATTTATTGGTTTTTAATTATGTTCTATTGAACAAAGACTGGAGAAATTAACTATAACCAGTTACATTTATTTGGAAAAAATTACTGCTAGGAGTATTTTTACAACTCTATACTTTTTATTTTTACTTGAGTAATTTTATTATAAAGTATTTTTACTCTTACTTGAGTAAAATTTTCTTTCCACTCAAAAACAAAAATGTTTTAAACAAAACTTCAACAGACTCAGACACACACCTGCAGTTTTTGTTAAGTTTTGTCTGAATTTATAATTTTTTACTAATATGCCTTATTGTCATTTTCATCAACTTGACTTTATATTTTAATGATGTCATTTTTAAATATTAAATTTGATCAGTTTGTATTTGAGTCGCCTTTTTTCCAAATACTTTTTACTTTTGACTAATTTCTTGGACAGCTACTTCTTACTGTTACATGAGCATAGTTTTTGATCCTGGGGGTTTTTATGGTCGTTAATTTAAATTTATCTTGACAACAACAAGTTACATCTCTAACATTGAGACATTTATGACGGTAAAAGCCGTTTGTTGGCCTGACCAGCCTGGTTCCAGCTGCCCTGCGGTTTGAGCCGGTCTCCAGCGGTTAGAGGATGTTGGACAGTGATCGGTGCTCATCCACCATGACTCTGAGTGATTCCACTGCGGAGACGCCGCGCCGGGCGCCGGGGCGTGCCGACCAACGTCTCCTGGGACTCCTGTCCAATTACGACTCAAAATGAGCCGACGGAACGTGGAGATTGGACTGGAGCACAAAGGTGATGATGGAGGGAGGCGGAGGGGCTGGAGACGGGAGCTAAGAGCCGCGGATACGAGTAGCACTCGACGTTAATGTGTCAGGGCGGTGGGGGACCCGCTGAGGACCGACTCCACCCTCAGGCCGCCATTAAGCAGCAAAAGGTTGTAATGATGTCGGGTCCGGCAGGCGCTGCAGCAGCAGGTTAACCGTGCATGACACCATTACCCTGATCCCATAACTAAGCTGAGAATTTCAGGTTGCAATACAAATTTCATCCTCATCACATGAAAAAGTGACAAATGGAGAGATTTCAGTAAAGGTTTTAATAGACGCCGTTGCTCCGAGGGATTTCATTTAAAATGTCATGTTTGGACGACTCCACTCTGAGAGCCATTAGGCAGAAACGTGTTTGTCTATAAAACAGCTCTTCTGTGTGTGATTGCCATTTAATAGCCGGCCATACGTTCACGCTTCAGTCTGGCTTTAATGTTGCAGAGAAGCAGGAGCCCAAAGGCCTGAAACATCCAAACGCCGCGCCGGGCAGCGCACAGGAAATGATGTCATTATGCTGGTGGTGAAGCTCAGCTGCACGTTCAGCATGTCTGACACCAGAAACAGCAGAGAGATTATCACAATATGTCTGATTTCACCAAACCTGATGGAAGGCAGAGAAAATACGACCTGAAGATATCAATAAGTTATATTTCATTTACAAAAACATGAGAAAACGTTTTGCATAATATTTAGAAATAAAAAAGAAGCTGGAATCTGTCAGCAATTAGAGAGAAACTCTTTCAGTGGAGGTCAACATCAGTGGTCTAGTTAAAACCTTAAAGGTCGTAGGCTAGAAGTTTAAAGGTCATGGGCAGATCACAAATCAGAACCAGTCAGAAGTTCACAGACCTGAACCCAGCAGGAAAAGCACAAGACTCCACTGATGAAGGAAAATCAGCCGCAATGATGAAATGATTATTTTACCAAAACTACGACAAAAACCAAACAAGCTGCTGAAAACGAGCAGCGGGTCGGATTCTGATCAGATCATCAGGATTTCAATAAATGTTCACAAAGAAGAAACAAATATTAGCAACGCTTGTGTTGATGTTTGTCATCGAACTTTTCTTATTACACATAAATAATAAATATATGGGCATTCTGATGCAGACAGACTAGTGTAAATTTATTATGGCCAAACATTTTAAATACCTGGATGAAGATATCGCTGACAACATTCAACATATTCTGTATTGTTTAAAAATATTTTTATATTTTTACTTTCCTCTAAGGTCATTACTTTAATATATATATATATAAATCTATATACATACACCCCCCCACACATATATATATCCACACAAAATAAATATGTTTAGTGTGTTAAAGAAAATAAAACATAAATAAATAGAAATGTAAGCTAATTTGGCTAATTTAGCTCACATTTCTACCTGGAAGGTTTTTCTGCTGTATTAATGTGACTGATATGATTTATCCCAGCTCTGATGCTTCCATTAAATTCATATTTATTCACATAAACATTCACATGTTCTCTACTTATTTCTTCTTTTCCTTTTAATACAGAGTTTTAGTCAGACATGATTCCAAAATAAGTTCTCAAATGTTTCCTCGGAGTGAAAAAAAACACAAAAGGCATCCTGACATGAAAGCAATTTCATTTCAAAGATAGAGTTGTAGTACAAGATACGAGTATCAGTGGCAATCCAAAAATAACCTGCTATCAGGTAAATCCTCTCAACGACAAAGTGGCACAGACAAGTGCTCTTCTGCTTCCTGACACAAAGAAAACACGGCTGCAGCGGCAGACAGCGAGGAACATGTTTAAAGTTTTTCTCTGCCAGTCAGCGGGGGCTTTCAGCGGCCCGTAACCACAGCAACAGCAACCCGCTC